>NC_142936.1:46870244-46925244 GCF_046866305.1 Octopus bimaculoides
AATGAAGTGACATATGTAGAACTAAATGTTCTGCACATAAAACATTGTAACATTAATATCACGTGTAAGGCGATGAACTGTCAGAATTGTTAGCAACGCCGAGTAAAATGCTTAGCTGCATTTCGTCCGTCTTTACGTTGTTCTGAGTTCAATTCCACCGAGGTCGAATTTGCCTTTCATCCTTTCGGGGTCGATACAATAAGTACCAGCTAAGTATTAGGATCGATGTAATCGACTTGAATCCTCCCCTTGTCTCAAAATTCCAGAATTTCAAACCGATATTAATAACACACGTCTAAACATACACAGATTTTGATAGATTCCGTGGTATATGTATGGATGAATAAGGTTTGGGAAAACAAAGTGTGTTATAACACTACGCACATCATCAATATAACTATCTGAATTTCTTTGGCGTTTTACAAAGAGATATGCGTGTGTGTTGTGTGTTTGCATGCGTTTCTGAGGTATGCGTGTGTATGTGTGACTATGTTTGTTTGTTTGTAAAACTGCTAGGTTATTAAGTTTTCTTACTTGATAACTAAACATGCAAAACATTCATTGAATGAAAACCGGCGATTGCGTACATAGCGTCGAAAATTATCTAACGACAATAGTAACAGTTTAATTCGAAGTTTCATCATTAAGACTTTCATATCATCGAGAAACTAGATTTAACGGTGAAATGTCCAGGAACTATAAATTGTATGCGTATGTGTGAGTGTATATATATATAGAAAAATTTACGAAAAATAAGCAACAGACAAAGACAGGTGGTGTAAACAACAAATGGATGTATTAGTATAACGCTCAGGAATAGAGAAAGTCTTTACCGTTTCCAGCCTACGCTCTTTAACTGAAAGGAACACAGAAATAAACACGGAGAGAAACAGGGTAAATTTTAGCCATTTCTCTGCAGACTGAAAAGAAAATGATGAAAAACCGTAATCGATTATTGAGGTCTCAGGAGAAGCGCCCACATCATTGTAACAGTCTCCAGTGAAAGCAGCTAAACTGTTTATATATTCAACAAATGCAGCAGTTACTCTGTGAAGAAGTCCGTAATTTGCATACCGAAAGTGTTCAGCACTATAAATACCAGCGGCCTGTCAACGGGGATCTTAATCTACACAGTATCGAGGTATAGTAAATGTGCAACATATGGTATAATTATAAACACGGCTAGTTTTAAACTTTTCTCCTTAGACTGAATAAATGAACAACTTTAATCGATTTTCGAACCATATTGGGTTCTCATCAGAGGCGTCCACATGATTCTACCATATATATGTATATATATATATATATATATATATATATATATATATATATATATATATATATATATATATATATATATATATATATATATATATATATATATATATAGTTTCCTCCTTTTTTCTCTCGTTCTCTCTCTCTTTTTTTTTTCCTCTCACTCTTTTCGATCGAAAAGCATAGGTTAGAACCGTCAAAGACGTTTCCATTCTTCCCGAGCTTCAAACTATTACACCTGCTTGTTGTTTCTTCACCTGTCTTCGACTTTTTGTTTTCTGTAAATTGAAAGTATGTGTATACATACATACATACATACATACATACATACATACATGCACACCAACATGTAAGTATATATATATATTATGTATGTATGTATTACGTTTGTATTTCTGTGTATGAATGTACGTGCGTGTGTGTATGTATATATATATATATATATATATATATAAACGTCATTATTCAGCTTTATTTCACGATTTCCTGCCAATAGATAAAAAGCTGCTTTGTAACCTAGATCCAAGACTCATTCATTGAAATTTCAACAACACCAACAGAGTATTTTTGAATGTATGTATGTATCTATGTATGTATGTATGCATTCATGCATGCATGCATGCATGTATGTATGTATGTATGTATGTATGTATGTATGTATCTATGCATGCGTGTATTTATTTATTTATTCCTGCGTGCATATGCATGCATGTAGCTATGTATGTGTGGAAGAACACTCCTTCACACACGATATACCAATTAAAAGATTTAAGTTTCTTCTGAATGTCCATTAAACAGCTAATCACAATGTAAATAACAAAAGGGATTACCTCTTCTCACAAATGAAAACAAACCAAATGAATAGTACAACATAGTAAATATTATTTCGAGATTTGATATTTGACATGGTTTATCTAATTTTCCCTAGAGAAAGCATGTGTTGTTTTCAGCTTAAATCAGTGACTCTGCAAGGTTCTGCGATATTCTGAATGCGCGCGATAGTCTATCAAAATACCTGTGTGAGTGAGCCTCTGACATTAACATGGATAGCTTTGTGGCGTCGCAACTGTAAGGAGGACTGTGACTTCACTTTCTTGAGAAGGCCAACGGCATGGCAAATGTGAAAGTCTTTGTGACATTGCCAGCGTGAAAGTGTCTTCGATATGGCAAGCATGGGAGCAATTGTTAAAATGCTAATGTTAAAATTTCTGTGATTGATAATGTAGGAAGGTTTGTCACATTGCTAATGTGGAAGGGCCTGTGACATCGGAAATTGAAGAGGGTCTGTGACATTACTCGTGTGAGTAGCGTTTGTTACATTGCCAATTTCAGCGAGAGGAACTTCATATATAATGGGTTATCGCTCTCCACCTAATATCTCTACCCAAAAGCTCTTTGAAATTCTAAATTTTGCTCTTCCATTAAAAACTAGAGCTATTGCATAACTAAGTTAAGCACGACTGTTTATTGCAGCTCCATACATTATGAGAAAATTATAGCCTCAGAAACGGTGTTAACTTGTGACATTCACTACAATTCGTCAATAGTTTGACTCATGTATACTATACACGTACTTAACAGAGTTTACATCTTCGCAGGAATCACTACAGAAGGATACCCACACATATAAACATGCACGAGGCAGATCTCAATGTAGATTTATATTAAATCTCATTCACTGTTTCATAGTGTTATATTTTATTGTTAGCGAATACGGAGAGGATAACTGTAGTGAACGTATCCTTGGAACTGGCTGAGCTATATTTCGTGCTGACGCAGTAATAAAATTCGTGCCGACAGCATAACTAGACTGCTAGATTAATTGATTTCAGACTAATTGAATTTCTAGCAAATCTGTGATTAGTATGCGCCTCTATAGCATGATGTGAATCTAATCACTGCCAGGACACACACGCACAAGCACACTCGCGCGCGCGCAAGCACCTCCGTACGTACACGCGTACACGCGTGCATGTGCGCAGCCTACAACCTTAGATTACATGAAATGCAATTCACAGAACCTGGGACAGTCTACACACCTTGTCAACAAAACCTATATTTCTTGTCACAGAAATAGAGGCCATTTAACATTCTTTGATGCTCTTCTGGCAGTTGGAGTTCTCAGATTCAGATACTTAAAGCCAAATAGAAAACAAATTATATACAATAAATTAATGCCCCAATATATTCTGTATTTTGTCTTTATAAATGGAGTGAGTCAAACTTTTATACAGCTTCTTCGTATTAAAGTTGCTCCCAATTAGCCACCCCTAATTCTTTTTCAATCTCGTGAGGCTTAATTGCAGTTGAAGTAAAGTGTAGAAGAATTAAGATATATTACAGCCGGTAATGAAATGAAGCAAGGCCAATCGAAACGCTATTCTCCTGTGACACAAGATGGCTAATGATGATAAAGTATCATACCCATACATTAACGAATGTATACAGTCACTCACCCAAACACACATACAGAAGCACACAAACACCCATACACAAATACACACGTTCATAAAGAGAGAGAGAAGGAGGGAGAAGTAAGAGCAGAATATACGGAAGGACGGAGAGGGAGAGAGAGAGTGAAAGAAAGTGAGAGAGAGGGAGATTAAGTAGGAGAAATACGCAGATATATTTGGGTGTAAAAATGGATTTATATATGTGTCTGCAAAACAACTGGGCAGCTTGTTTGAGGTAACAAGTGAAGCCACGATATCCGCTCAAGTACACATTCAGACACATACATACTTGTGTATATATATGTTTGTGTATACATTTGTTTACATATCTATGCATTACACATGTATATGTATGTATGCATTACACATGTATGTGTGCATATATTTTTGATAAGAAAAAATTTACTGCAGCTCGATACTGGTTAATTTCGTTACCATGGGAACATAACCAATAAAAATTAGCGCCAATCAAAGTTTATCGAGTGTCGATATAATTTCCACTGTTAAAACTGAGGTTCTCTTAGGACTGGTACGGTTAATTCTTCTGCTTATTTTTGTCCGTTTCATCTTTGCCCCCTTGAATCAAGCAATTTATGTTGCATGTCTACATTGAGCAGCAATAATGAATATCACATGAGTATTATTGCAGCGTGCCCTTTTTCTGTCTCTCCAGATGTAAGAACCAGATGCTCCATTGAGACAAGACGGACAGCGTATCTATATCTGCTCGCTAATATATAAACAGCTAAAACAGTTGACAAAATTGCGTTGCATATTACCAAGTAAGTGATGCCTAGCTCTACTTTAATGAAAGTGTGTTATACAAAAGGTGCAGACGTAGCGGCGTGGTAAGAAGCTTGCTCCGCAACCACATGGTTCCGGGTTCAGTTACACTTTGGCAAGTTTCTTCGACTCTAGCCTCGGTCTGACCAATGCTTTGTGAAAGCTGAAAGAAGTCCGTCGTATATATATATATATATATATATATATATATATATATATATATATATATGTGTGTGTGTGTGTGTGTGTGTGTGTGTGTGTGTGTGTGTGTGTGTGTGTGTGTGTGTGTATGTATGTATGTGTGTGTGTATCTTTGTGTCGGCAAAAGAAACCAATAGAGTAAGTACTTCGCTTAAAAAATAAGTCATAGAGTTGATTTGTTCGACAAAAACCTTTCAAAGCGATGCTCCAGCATGGCCGCAGTCAAGTGACTGAAACGAGTAAAAGAGCAAAAGAATACATTCTGCAATTATTGTCTTCTACATTTCATCAGATTTATTATAATAATAAGTTGTTACACAGAAACTAGCTCTTTTCTTTTTGCATGAAGAAAGATATAAGCATATGACGAGATAACTACGTTGAACTCATTCCTCATTGTACATCTCACATGAAGAATGAATTATCTGAGTCTTCAACAGAACACCAAGCGTTTATAGCAGAATCGATTAATAATTTTGTTTGAATCGAAACTAACGGAAGAGTATATATTGATTTGCGACTTAAATGCAAAACCAGAAATTTAAGGAGGGGATGAATATAATTTTTTCATGTTCGTTTCATACCTTACAAGGAAAGCATTAATAGGCGCACGCTTAGTTGAGTGACGAATATTGTCACTTTGAAAGAATATCATTGAGGTTTTGATCCGAAAGATTTGCATCTTCGGTGTATATGTATCTTTTATCTTTTAACTGCATATCGGGTTTTTATTCCATCGGGTTCTTTTACCGAACCGCTAGTTAACGGGGTCACAAACGCACCAGCACCGAATGTCAAGTGGTGGTAGGGGGGACAAACAGAGACACAAAGGCACACGCATATGCATATATACACACACACACATACACACACACGCACACATATATATATATACATACATACATACATACATGCATATATACACACATATATATATATACTTATATTATATATATATATATATATATATATATATATATATATATATATATATATATATATATATATATATATATATATATATATACGTATATATATATACTTATATTTATACATATACACACAGATATATGACGTCTACCAAATCCACTCACAAGACTTTACAGCAGAAGACATTTGACCAAGGTGCCACGCAGTGGGACTGAACTCCGAGTCATGTAGTTGGGAAGCAAAGTTCTTACCACCCAGCCACGCCCAGACATTTACCATGCAATAGCCATTCCATCATTCCAACATTACTCTGCTTGTTAAAACCAGAAATGGCTCTGATGAAAGTAGCATTTCTTAGGTCGTTCAATTCTCCTCAATTGATCTATAGACCAAGTGAGTAAACCTATCAGTAATGTACCTGTAACGGCTACTGGAAGCAGCTGTAAGACAAATTTGTTCCTGTAACGAAAAATATGTAATAGCCATTATTTTTAACTTATATATATATATTTCTTCCTCCGTTTTTTCCTTCTTTGGACTTTCTTTATTTCCGACGAAGAGCTCCGCTCGAAACGTCATATTCTCTTTCTTTGCTCTTTCCCGAGCGTCTAGTAACACAATCTGTATCACGTCCTCACGTTGTTGTTTTTTGTTGTTGTTTTTTATCTTTTTCCTTTTTGGAACTTATATATATATATATATATATATATATATATATATATATATATACGATGGTCTTCTTTCAGTTTCCCTCTACAAACTCCACTCACAAGAATTTGGACGGCTTGAGGTCATAATGAAAGACACGTAGTGCGACTGAATACGAAACCATGTAATTTGGAAGCAAACTTCTCACGCGAGCGCTTATAAAATATATATTATATATCCGACGGGGTCCTGAAAAGTTCCTGGTTTTAAGGGTATCGCAAAAAGGCCTAGTGGGGCGGGGGGGGGGCCCAAAATTCCGAGTTCTTTCACAGGGCTTAGAAACACTTACGGAATGTTGCAGTAAGTGTGTAAGAACTTGAGAAGGGAACATGGTGAAGTAAATCATGATCATAATTAACCGACCCTCCTGTATTTTCAGCAGCCCGTTGTGTATGTGCGTGTGCGTGTGTGTGTGTGTGTGTGTGTATTTACATGTACACGTGCAAATATACATGCATATGGAAACATATATAATCTCATGTTCAAACATTATACGTATTCATACATTTCCTGTAGAAAGCCGTATAACTAGAAATGTAGAAACTATGAACAGAAATAAAGTACGCCTACAAGTGATTCTTATGCAAGCGATGACTAAATATATGTTGAGTTCCAATATTGATAAATGCCTTCAAGTTACCGTAAATATTGAGAAACTGTTGAATAATTATTGAATATTATTGCATTGAATACACGATCAGAAAAGAATACGGAAAAATACGGAAACGCATGTGTACGTGTGCGCAGGTACACATGCACATACTACGTATATGCATGCATATGTTATAAATATACATGCATGCATATATGCATATATATATATATATATATATATATATATATATATATATGTATATATATATATATATATATATGTATGTATGTATGTGTGTGTTTGTGTGTGTATGTATGTATGTATGTATGTATATATGTACGTATATATATAAATATATATATGTACATACATATATACAAACAAATATATATATATACATTTATATATATATATGAATATCTTGCATTTATGTGGGTGCACAACAATATACTCACATACAAACAAGTATAAATGTATATGTTTATATATATATATATCTACATCTTTAGTATATGCACATATATATATATATATATATATATATATATATATATATATATATATACACACACACATATATACACACACATACGTATAAAAACACGTACATACACATGCATGCATATGTGTTTCATATATATTTATGTATATATATATATATATATATATATTAGTGATTTATGTTTGTAAATGCAATATAAATGTTATATACATTGTTTCATACATGTGTTCATGTGCGCATGTGTGAATGCTGGTGTATGTATATGGACGTAGGTGTGTTTAGATAATTTACATATAAATATTATATACGAATGTACAAACGTGCATAGAAACACATGCACTTAGGCAAACATACTCACATGCACACATGTGCACGCTCACATTGTAAGGCATTAATTGTTGATCCCTCTGACTAGTTTCCATCATTAATATTTCCTTGATATTATACTTCGCAATATTTATATAACAACTATAATAAGCAAACATTTATAAATACTTTTGCAATACGGCTTGCTTTTCTATGTTCGCTGATGAATATAGTATATATTTACTTAGCTTATAACATAGTATAATTCAACGATGTTCTCTGCCAATAATGTTATATATTTACCCGACGATTATAGCATAGTTAAACGATAAATAGGTTTTCGAAATCTTTTCTCTCACGATCTTCTGCTTAGGAAATATAATGATCGCATAGAAATGTTTGCTAGAATGTAATTATTTACGTTTTTCATACCACTAAAATTTGAAATGATATTTTAGGCGCAAGCAAGTGTATGTCTGCATAGTCGCAAGCGTGGCTGTGAGATAAGAAGCTTGATTTCAAAACACATGGTTCCGGGTTCAGTCCCAGTGCGTAGCGCCTTGGACAAGCGTCTTGTGCAGTAGCCTCGGGCCGACCAAAGCCTTGTGGCTAGACTTGTGTTATGTCGACGACCCCAGGCGAAGAAGTAGGATCTCCTAAGACTTATAAATAGAGGTAGTCTTGCCGTGGTAGGTGTGTTGAGTAGCAGTTGAGTAGCAGTTGTGTAGCGGTTGAGTAGAGATCATCCGAATGTACTAGATAGGAGTAGCGTTGAGACATAAGAATTTGGTAGACGGAAACTGAAAGCCCGTTGTATATATTGTCTTTGTGTCTATGTTTGTCGCCCACTTTCGCTTGACAACCGTTGTTGGTGTGTTTACGCCCCCTGTAACGTAGCGGTTCGGCCTAAAAGACAGACAGAATAAGTTTTAGGCTCACAATGAATAAGTGCTGGGTTCAACTTTTTCGAACAAAAAAACCCTTTAAGGCGGTGCTCCAGCAAAATGACCGAAACAAGTAAAAGAATAGAAGAATAAAGGAATAACGAATAACCTGTCTCGAAGTCGAATAAGTATTGTTTAAAAGAATATTTTTAGAAGTCAAAGTAATTTCAGCTATATGCAATAAGAAGTTGAGTGTAGAGAGATAGTTGACCGCATATGAATGGATCCATATAGTGACCATTAGATGGAAATGTTGCAGAAATAAGAAAATATTGTGGCAGCACCAATCGCAAGTGCAGTTTTCTTAATAGCAAATTCTGAAATAAATAAATAAATGCTTGCAAGGCAAAAGCAGCATGCATTAAGTGTGACTATGTCGACGACAACATGAAGAAAACTATAATGAACACAAAGATCAACAGTAAAAATGGCAATAATTAGGCGAGTTAACAATGAAGTCTTTGTGTTGGCGCTTGCCTTGCTGAAAACATCGATGCTAAGTTTACGTTGTTGAAATATATACAATGGTATTCAAAATTCCTTTCTTGAAATTTTGCTCACCTTTCATGTATAGAGGTTCTTCAAAAATATTTTCACAGTAGATAGCTTATTGTACTAACTGTCCAAATGTATTATCTTAACTACTGTATTACATAGTTTATTGTAATTCCCCATATTTGTTGTCTTAATAAGTTCTACATTACATAGCTAATAGTAATAAATGTCCAAATTGTTTGTGTTAACTAGGTGTATATCATATAGATCATTGAATTAATTATCCATATATGCTATCTTGTTATACATTATATAACCTATGGTACTACTTGTTCATATTTGTCGGCTTAAGTAATTGTAGTGAAGGCGCATGCCTCAGTGTTTAGAGCATCGGGATCACAATCATGAGGTAGTGAATTCGATTCCCGGATCGAGCTGTGTGTCGTGTTCTAGCGCAAGACACTTTATTTCACGTTGATCTAGTTCACTCAGCTGTAGAACTAAGTTGCGACATCACTGGTACCAAGCTGTATCAGCTTTTGTCTTTACCTTGGATAAAATTGGTGACGTAGAGATGGGTGGCTGGTATGCATGGGCGACTGCTGGTCTTCCATAAGCAACCTTCACCGGACTTGTACAAATTATTTGTCCATTATTAATTATTCAAATTCGTTGGACTCATCCTTTTGTCACTTTGAGTACACTTGCCATGATAAGGTCCTACAAACAATATACTTAAAACAAATGCGCATGTTCGCTGCTTTTGTTTACATGGAAACAACACAACCGAACAGTTATGAAGTTCACATTGCAATCAATAAGTCCTTCGCTTGATCTCAAGAGGTGGCATTTGAGATATGTGTCTTTCAACACTACCACAAGTGCAAATTACACTAGTTAGATCAAACCTATATGGAAGTTCATGGGATAGATAGGTTGTCACTTATAGGTACAGTCTTGTCTCACACCGAATCACGTTGATTTTTTCAGAGAATTAAGTTAAAGATACACATATCAGTAGAATGCTCAACCACTTACACACTACTTTAATGAAGAGGTAAGAATGTTAATCAAACAACTGAATTCATGGGGGAGATCCCTTTAGTATTACTTACTTTGCATATCTTCATTGGTCAACACGATTAGAACCGAACTGGGTTAAGCAAAAACAATAGTAAAATCAAAAATCTACGGAGCACAAAACCAAAAAAAAAAACACAAAGGAGAACACGCATGAGTATGTGAAAAAATGAAGTATAGATGTGAAGGGCCTGTAAAAATTCTTTAGTGTGTTCGTATTGATAAATTCTACGTTAGCAGTAAAATCTCATCAATATGGCAACACTTTATAAACATCTGAAGACCTGTTGCACATAAATTATCTTTAATTTCCGTTCTTACTACATCACTTGAGATTTTTCCACTTAATATTTGAAATATGTTCTTTCAAATGCCTTAAGTAATTAGGAAGTTTTATAATATTCCATTTTCCAATATATGTAAAAGAAAGAAGTATTTAGTCACATTTTCACAAGGGTATAGGCAAGTAATGAAATCATAAGAAACATGCCACAGTATATGGTTATTTGGCGTCTGGATGGTAATCCATATCTTGATATCCCTCAAACACCAGATGGCTATCACGAACCCGCACCTCACTCAAGGAGTAAGGAAGCGGTCAATGAGACCGAGAGCACAAGGAAGAAAGCTCAGTTGCTAAGTATGTCGTTGTACAAGGACACTTGACAACCTACTGAACGAAAGACAAATAAAAACTAAAGACAGTTGACAATGGCTATGCATACAGATATAGAAGGACCCAGAAAGCCCATAAACAACTATTCTAACGCTATATCACAAGGCTCCAGAAATGGCCAAGAACGAAATTAAACAAAATTGTGTTGGTTTTGGTTTCAATAACACTAAGCATCATGAGCGATCGACAAGCTTAGTTTTCTCCTTCTCCAAGATCGGCAAGAGACTGTGTGCAATGGTACCACCATCTTACCGCAATGAGAAAGGGCTGAAGCTTGGAAAAATGTAAGAAAGGAGAGATTAAAGTCTTGGCCGGCGAGAGGAAATGACTAAAACGTCCAACTTGAATTTTATGATGATCTTGACATTCGCCTACTTATTTTAAGGATGGTCACAAAATTCAAGGAATCAAAACCTGGTGAACCCCGACGATAGGTAGTTGATAAAGACTGAGATCCCTGTCCAGAATATGTGCAGGTTTCACGTCTCAAATTAGGTCTAAATTGCTCAAAGGGAGTGAACAATACTCAAAACAGCAGATAAACAGAAAGTAATCGTAGAAAACTTTGGTTGTTTACGCTAACTTGGAAGTCACTTTTGTAAAAATGCTTTAACGTTTTATTTTATTATGGTTGCACTATAAACTGCTATTAACCCCCACCTAAGCCAGGTTATTACGCGTACGTAAATCATATATATCTCTACATGTTTTCCAACACCATTTTCTTGATACGTCGGTGAGCTGGTGGAATTGTTAGCACGTCGAACAAAATGATTAGCGGCATTCTTTCCGGTATTTTAACGTTTTAAAGTCAAACACCGTCGTGGTCCACTTTGTTTTTTTCCTTCTTTCGTAGTTGATAAAATAAAATACCAAATGACTCTAGCACCAATGTACGAACTCGAGCACCACTAAACTACCAGTCGAGTAGTGATGTAATCGACAACCACTCCCCTCACAACTGCTGATCTTGTGATAACATTTGAAGAGCTGTTATCATTAGTATACTTTACTTCTCAGAGCTCTCGCTCTTACTTGCTGTGGTTGATTCCGTGAAAGGGGATAGCAACCTGTTGTCAGAGGCTTCACAAGGACTCTTTTCACAAATTATAAGACTTGGTACTTGGATGTTAACTATCGCGGAAGATACTTAACACCCACTCACCAATCTCAAACTGCTAGCTGTCTCCTATAGAGCAGTTTTGGGGGCCCGTTCTACCCTCATGTCAATTCTAATTTCCCCAACTTGGTTGGTAGGGGTCCCAGAGCTCGTACAAGTACTGGGACAACAGCTACTGTCCTCATTGCTCACAGTCTTGCAATTTCGTATTTTATTAGTTTGTAATTTTTCTTTCATCTTTTCCAGATCTATGTCACCTACGCGTGCATCCCTAGGTATGACAATATCTATGATTTCAGTTTCCTTTTTTCTTTATCCACCGTAACAATGTCTTGTCTCTGAGCATATATTAGGAAGTCACATTCTATATTGTGAAGTTGTAGATTGAAGATATTATGAGTACCGGGGGTTTGTAATGTCTGTCAAGCTTCAACAAAGACCTCAGACTGACAGTACTTTACGCAGTAAAGCCGATTTTGTAATGTATCAGGATTGTAGGATATTTCTAAAGTGTCCAGAGGTTTCTTCGGGTTGAGTGGCAATGAATTTGATAATTTGATGCTCAGATGACAACAGGAACAAACATTGTTTGACTTTCGCACCTGCCACTCTTGGCGATTTCATTATTGTTATACGTTATTATTATTATTATCATTATTTTTATTATTATTATTATTATTATTATTATTATTATTATTATTATTATTATTATTAAAAGTTGAGTACCGGGGTCAATGAAATCGACTATGCTCCTCCCCAAATTTCAGTATTATTATTATTGGTGTTGTTATTACTATTATTATTATTATTATTATTATCATCATTATTTTTATTATTATTATTATTATTATTATTATTATTATTATTATTATTATTATTATTATTATTAAAAGTTGAGTACCGGGGTCAATGAAATCGACTATGCTCCTCCCCAAATTTCAGTATTATTATTATTGGTGTTGTTATTACTATTATTATTATTATTATTATTATTATTATTATTATTATTATTACCATTACTATTACCATCATTAATCTGGTAAGTTCCAAGAATTGTTAACACGCAGAAAAAAATGCTTAATGATATTTCATCCGGATTTACGTCTTGAAATCAAATTACATCGAGTTCGATTTCGCTTTTTATCCCTTTCAGGTTGACGAAATAAGTTGAACATTGGGATCGATGTAATCGAGTAACACACTACCGCAAATTCCCGGCCTTGTGCCTATAGAAGACAGGATTATTATTAATATCACCATCATTAGTATTATTATTCATATTATTATGATTCGCAAAAGTAGGAACGACGCATCATCGAATTTTTCATTAATTACATTTAACACCCAGGACATATTACATAACATAAAACATTCACACATATTTAAATGTAGATATGACTGTATTCAAATATGATCAACAAAATACAAAATATTGCTTCAAGACAATTTCAACATTCAGTTTCGAAAAATATTTATCTTGTATAATTCATATTTTGTTTACGTTGCGCAACGTATAAAATAGAATTTTTTTTACCAACACCATCTCTTGGAATATAGTATGTATTCCATTCTATTGAATTAAAACAGTGTTAATATTATCATTAATCTGATATAAACACTGCAATGTGTAAAGAATCAATAGACATTTTTACCTTTGATAAACATATTCAGAAAGTAATGAGATGTGAAAAATACTTCGTAAATGGGTACATGTCTATGAGTGTATGAATGCATGTGTGCATGAATATATGTATATAAACCTATGTTTATATGAATTTATGCAAATAGGTATGCATGAATGTATGTATGTATGCATGTATATATATGTATATATATATATATATATATATATATATATATATATATATATATATATATATATATATATACGTACATATTGTGTAAAACGAATAAACATAAAATGAATAAACAAGCAGTTATCTTCATGTGTAGAACTATTACACACACACACACAGATAGACACACACACACAGATAGACACACACACACACACACACACACACACACATACACACACACACATACTACAATCCATTTATACATGCTCATGTATATGTGCATTCCTCTGTGTCTGTATATATATATATATATATATATATATATATATTTGTGTGTGTGTCTGCATGTGTATGTGTGTGTGTATCAACGTGTCTGCCTACGCGTTAATCTGAATTTTCTAAGCTGTTATGAATCCACTCTTTATACATATAAATCAATATCTATCTGTACTATTTCGTGAACATCTGAAAATAAATTATCTTTCATTTACCCACTTAGAAATTAATTAATGGATAAGAAAAACGCTTCATTTGTATCAGCGTACATCTTACTTCTCTGCACAGCTTAGGTTAAGTCTAAGATAAGCAGTGTAATCTGTTTCTTCTTTTGGATAGAAAGCACTAAATGAATAAATAACAGGCGTATCTCGTTCCTGCACATTGTATAATCTTTCTTTAACAACTTCCAAAACTCTAAAAATATTTAAAAACACATGTATAAAATTATATTTATGTTATAAACCAAAACAAACTACACTACTAACAAAAACAACTGAACTATAAACAAAAATATCAGCAATACTAACAACAATATAAACAAAAACTATCAGCATGTGAAGTCAGTTACGAGAAAGAAAAAAAGCAAATTCTAAATTGGAATTTTAACTTTACATACAAAATCAATAAATTTATGTATTTAACATTATTAACGTGTTTCTTTGAATTATTTCTTATCATCTTAAGCATGGAAGTAAATTTTTAATAGTATTGTCTTACATGTACTGAATATGAAATTAATATGGGATGGTCATAACTAGAAATGAATTGGGATTAATCAACAACAAAAACAGTTTAATGGATATCATGAGCTTTTGTTTGATTTGTGTTTTTGGTAATTCGTGTTGCTCCACCTAACGCTCTTTGGGTTATATATCTAAAAAGCAAAAATAAATGGTAATTATATGTTTTATGACAGAGACCATTGCACGTATGCATTATGTGCGATCAAACAGACTCCATCTAGCACTTACCAGTGTGTGGCATCTCTGAAGACTATGGATCTACGTTCTCAAAATGGGAAGGAATAATGTTTCATATTTGAACCTGGTAGCACATCACCGACATCTTTAAATGAACGTTGTTCCTTCTATGCTACATCTCCTCATTAGTTCATTGTTTCCTTAAATATGATTAATCGTTTAAGTATCTCTGGTTCTTATAAAATGATACTGTTTACTAGATAATAATTCAATTTCCTTAACAGTCATTCTAGTTCCTTAATGCTAACCCTACTCCTTTAAATTAGTCTTCAATGTAAATATTAACTTATTGAATTAGTTCACTACCTGACTAAAGCTAAGTTGAAACTTTGACTAAAGAGGCAGTTGAAGTTAACTTCCATCCGAGAATTTGCGTGGAAATGCCGAAAGACATCACAACAATACAGCAATACCAGTCGCAGTTGAAGAAAAAGTTTCAGCCGATACATCACGACGACAATGTTCTAGAACAATAGCATATGTTCAGAGTAGTGTGTACTTTCTGTCATAGAAATAGACAAAGAAAGGAACAATGGGGAAGAATGCATCATAAAACGTAACTTAGCAACACAGGGTTCAGAAACGGGGTGAACAGATATAAACAGAAAAGTACAGAGTGCAAACTGTTACAGATTACCAGTCATCAGATGTGTTTGGAAATATAGCGAAGATTACATTATTTTCCACCATTTTATTCCTTTGGAATAATACCAACGATACCAACGAAACATGTGTCGGAGGTAAAAGAATTTGAATAGCACCTGCGTTTAACTCCATTTATATATATATATATATATATATATATATATATATATATATATATATATATATATATATATATACTTACTACTTCTTTCATCCGTTTCACTAGCAGTAGTAACCGGTGTTGCACGGGTATTAATAAATTACCATGAAACTGCGAAAACATGAGGCCTTTCACTTGAGAAAAGACAGTTTTGGGCGGGACATTGTTAAAGCAATGACCTTGGTAACTTCTTGAATCAAATAAATACCCAAGCTGCCTTTCAAAAAGTTATATTCTTGCACTATTTACGGTTTCCGTGTACAAGTGCTTTCGGGTGAAGCCGGCCAAATCGCTGAACCACCGGACCGATTCGATTAAAATTTCAGATATGCATTAGGTATGTTCCGAGGCATGTTTTAGTCATAACAACTGCTTCGATCAATGTTCGCTTTTCGCAAAAACTCGATCGATAATTATCGATTTTTTTCAAAAAGTCGTCTGATTTCAACCAAACATTTCAACCAAACATTTACAGTTTGACCCAAAGAGTTTCATGGCGTCGTGCTACTCAGCAGACGGCTGGACGACTGAAACTGAACTACATAAGCACAATGAATTGTTTCCAGGTCATCATGCGAAAGACCGTCATAACCTCCTAGCGCAAATCTTCCGTTGAAGCTTATCAAACTAATGGAGCTTCTTAAGGGAGAGCAAATATTTGGCCCCGTTAGACTTGATATGTATACTATTGAATAGCAAAAGAGAGGCCTACCACACGCTCATATTCTAATCTTGCTCTCCGTAAAAATAACCTCCCAACGATGTTAAGATTATCTCTGCCGAGATTCCAAACCCATCTACTGACAGACATCTCTTTGAAATAGTCAAGGTGACCATGATCCAAGGGCCATGCAGGCGCGGATTCGATTTAGGCTCCCCTTGCTTGAGCAACAATATCTGCTGCAAGAAGTTTCAAAAAAAATTTCTGAAGGAAACACAAACTGACGTTGATGGATATCCTCTGTATAGACGGCGCCAACCTGCAGACGGTGGCTTTACCATGGAAATTGGAGAACATGAGTTTGACAACAGATGGATTGTACCGTATTCACTGCTTCTTTCGAAGACGTTCGGCTCCTGGATCAACGTGGAATTTTGTCATTTAGTCAAGTCCATCAAGTATATCTGCAAATATGTCAATAAGGGCTCAGACGCCGCTATCTTCGGTCTACAGTTGGAAAACTGCCGTGACTAGGTCTTACAATACCAAGATGGCCGTTATATTAGCAGCAACGAGGCCTTCTGGCGTATTTTCGGCTTTCCAATACACCAAACACACCCACCCGTCGAGCAACTCGCAGTTCACCTGGAGAACGGTCAAAGAGTGTACTTTATCGATGCGACTACTACCAGAACGGTTGAAGAGCCTCGACAAACTACTCTCACTGCATTCTTCGCTCTGTGCCGAAACGACTCATTTGCAAAAACCCTGCTTTATCTCCAGGTTCCGTCCTACTACACATGAACTAAGCAACAATGAGTGCGCAGAAAGTCAGGCCAGCCAGTTGATGGACAACCTGGTGTAAAGTTTGACAGCTGTCTTGGGAGAGTTTACACGGTGCATCTGAGCCAACATGAGTGCTTTTATCTTCGGTTTCTGTTACATGAGTTATGTGGGCCCCAGTCGTTTGATGACTTAAGAACTGTCGGTGGCTCTGTTTGCAGCACTTACAGGGAAGCATGCTTCAAGCGTGGTTTGCTGGAAAACGATGTGCAATTGGAGGATACGTTATTCGAAGCTGTTGCATCTCAAACACCTAAGACGAGCTCTATTTGCTGTTATGCTGCAAATTTGTGAACTGAACAACCCTTTCTCTTTGTGGTTTAAAATTTAAAGGCGACTTATCGGAGGACTTCACACGTCAGGCGAAGTTGCTTTTTCCTGGGATAGAAAGTATAAGCTATGAGGTATACAATCAAGCCTTGATCGATATCGAAAATACAGTTGCATCACTCGATGGGAATGATTTGCCCTCATACGGTTCTGCCTAAACCGCTGCGTTCAGAGTCAAATTTATACCTGCTGCTCTTTTGCGAGAGACGTCCTACGACACAGATGCCCTTGCCAATTTCGTCCTAGAGACTGAACCAAAGCTTCTTCCGGATCAACGGCAGGTTTATACTATTGTGACTGATCATGTGCGTCACAGGAAAGTTAGTTTTTGTGTTTCTTGATGCTCCAGTGGGTACAGGCAAAACCTTTCCAACGAAGCTCAACCTAGCGAAGGTCAGGATACAAAAGAGCATTGCGGTTGCGGTCGCATCTTCAGGGATTGCTGCAACTTTGCTGCCTGGTGGCAGCACTCCACCTTTAAGTTACCCCTCAATCTAACTAAGTCAAAATCATCTACCTGCAATAGAAGGAAGAACTCTGACCAGGACCAAGTGCTGAAACGCTGTCAGCTTATTGTGTGGGACGAGTGTACTATGGCCCACAAAGGAACCTTCGACGCATTAAACAAAACCCTTCAGGATATCAGGAGTTGCGAAGCCCCCATAGGAGGCGTTATGCTTTTTGCTTTCAAGTGACTTTAGGCAAACTCTTCCTGTTATCCCCAAAGGCACATGAGCAGATGAGATTCAAGCATGCATGCATTAAGTCTTCTCCGCTCTGGCGTAATGTCAGGTCACTGACCCTGACAATCAACATGAAGTCTCGATTGTTCGGCGACCAAGCGTCGACTAACTCCGCAAGTGACATTCTGAAACTTGCCGACGGTAAAGTGCCTCTTCACGCTGATAGAGAACTGGACGTCCACTCGTTCGCAACTCCAGTTTCCTCTTTGGCCGAACTCACTGATAAAGTGTTTCCTTATTTTAAAGATAATTATCTCAATCATGAATGGCTCTCTGAAAGAGCAGTGCTGGCTCCTAAAAACGTGACTGTTACAAAACTCAATGATCAACTGTTGCAGTCACTTCCCGGTGCTCCTTTCGCATACAAATCTGTAGATACGATGGTAGATGCGAATGAATCGGTGAATTTCCCAACGGAGTTCCTCAACTCTTTATACCCTCCGGGCCTACCACCACATCTTCCCCGCCTTAAAGTTGAAGCTCCGGTTATGCTTCTGCGCAATTTGGAGCCCCCCCAGACTGTGCAACGGAAGAGGTTTGGTTGTAAAAAAATTGATGAAGCACGTTGTCTTCGTACTAGTGGTTCCGCAGTCAGCATCTTTGACGTGGATTTTAAAAACGTTTTTATAAATGTAAAATTAGGTCAAGAAATACTCCATATTTTAAATGTTTGTTCGCACATTACAAGAGCCTTTTTAAACTTATCCCTCGGGAGCCGACATACCTTTCGCCTTCAGAAGACTGCAATTGCCGCTCCGGCCCAGCTTCGCCATATCTGTCAACAAGTCTCAGGGCCAGACTCCTTCTGTGGCCGGACCTCTCTTAGAAGAGCCTTGCTTTTCCCACGGCCAGATGTACGTTGCATGCTCCAGAGCCAGCAGTAGAGACAGACTGTTTGCATTAACACGTCGCAGGAAGACAAGAAACATTGTCTACAACGAAGTGCTACATATTCGCCAAGGCTGAAGTGGGTACGTTAGGGCCATGCATGCATATAACGGGGTACGCTCAAATACTTTTATTATTTTTTCCCATATCAGACGGAAGCATCAGAAAAGGGCGCCTGCCTCTTGACAGTCTGTGGGTTTATGGAAGGCGTTCATGTGGTGCTCCTATGATGGCAAAGAGGTGGAGATTGATTCGTTGAAGTTGCACGATAATAATGTGAAGAAACAATGTCAAACAGCTGCTACAAACGGACCAGTGGAAAGGCAGGTTAGGTATCGCATATTTGAGGACGTTTCTGCTGCCTTCTATACGGTTGATTACCTCAAATATGTTTATTCATAACATTAAAGCGACCAATTCAACAGAAAGGATACTAATTTACAAAACGCATGGCGGCCACGTGTTGCATGAACCTCTCGAGGGCGATATTCCAACTGTTGACCATTAACCTCCTTCAACTGGGAGCAATCTATCGCTCAAAAGGTTCCCCCTTAGGAAACGATGAAATTATTCAAGTCTTTCTCTTCCTATACGTTTATCTGTGTGCTTCATTCTATGGTTTCATTAGCAAGTGTATGGTTCTAATCTACGCTGGATTGAGGAGTAAGGTGTTGAAATCAGAAGAGCATTGCGCGAACGCGTTAGCCGAGGAAGGGCTCAAAAATTATAACCTAATTACCTAATAAATCTCCTAATATTTAATTCTAACATTCAGCTAGTTTCTCCATTCACGACAACCTACACACCTACAACCTCATTGCTAAAAATATTTCTACAGCCACTGATCTTAGCCAGAAACGGACACAACAGCACTTACGACTAGATTTCTTTCTCAACCCCTACAGATTAGAAGAATACCACTGGACCCTACTATTCTCTTTGAATCCCTTTCATCTTACTTTATTTTTGTTTTTTACGTTATCTTCCTTTATCTCCTCCTCCTCTCTCCATACTTACTGTCATATATTTATTTATTTATCTTGGTTTTTCTTGTAGAGTATATTCTTAGACATTGTATCTTTTTATACCTTATTTTATCCTTAAAGCCACTCCTTAATTTCCTCCCTCACTCTCTCTACCACTCTTTCTATTTATATATTTTTCTTTCTTTTTACCACTTAATAGCCACCTCCGCTACCATTCTGTTATTGATCGTTGGTATGTTCGCTTCTATTTCTGGATATTGACAATATCTGGATTTTAACCTACATGGACCTACACGGGATTATACCTAAGGACTTATGGACTTACCTCTAAACGATCGGAAAGTTGAACTGTGAACTTTTATGCTTCCTTTTCTTCTCTTACTTCATTACCTTATTCATTTCCTCCTGTCCTCTATGTCGATACCCTTTTCCAATATGTTTCCGATGACGGAATATCCCATACTTTGGGATATCCCAGAAAAAGCTGTAAGACGTTGAATTTTTCCCAATAATGATAATGTATATGAGTCGAAATGTTTGTCTTGCCGAAACGTTTGTTGTCCTCTAACAATTATATATGCTCTATATCGGAAATCTACAATGGCTCCATAACTACCGTCTCGGTTATAACCTTGGAGTTCTAGTAATCCGTTACAGCACTTACATAGCGTACCTAGTCGTTTAGACCACCTGTGAACTAAACCTCCATATTTTGTATGGTATATATATATATATATATATATATATATATCACAAAAACGTGTAGTAAAATACACACGAACATTACCAAATACACAGACGAACAGAAAACTCCTCCACCAACTCCTCTTCAGTTATAGGCCAGAGGATCGAGAGCAATTTCGGCCATTATCAATAATATTGCTTCCTCACTTGAGCCATCGGCAAAAATATCGCCGGGAATTTGTACCTAAACATAACAAAACCAGACGGGCGCGAGATGAGGCCGTTAGTGGATGGACGAGGGACAAAACAACAAAACGAATAAAGGTCTAGGGCCACACGAAGGCAACTATTAAAATGATAATAATATATATGCAACAAAAAAGCCTGAGGACCGCAAGACAACACACAAATGGGTAACGCGAAGGAGAAATGAACATCTGTCCTAATGCACTATGAACGGGGGAGGGGTAGAACTCGGAGCTCGGAAAATCGTTACCAGCCCGGTTGAAGGCACAGTGAAAAAGAATGACACTGTCTTAGGCTGTCGCGGACCACGTGATAGTGAAAGGAGGGTAACAGAGAAAGACAGACAGCTAGAGATAGAGAGCGAAAGAGAAAGGAAATTATATACATGTATGTATGTATGCATATGTGCGTATGTATGTGTATGCATATGTATAAATAATATGCGTTAAGGACGTAGATTATCCTACATTTTTACCAACTATTTTTTTGGGGTTGTCCAGATGAGGACCAGTAGCAATTGTTTTTAATTTAGGCCCAAGGAAAAAGTGTTTCAGGAGAAAAGCTAAGTTAATTTCATCATTACCATTCTATTTCATCGACCCCCGAAAGAATGGAAGTCAAAGTTTACTGTTGAGGGATTTCGACTGGGAATGAAAACGACGATTGACAAACGGCAAAACATTTTGTCAGACCATTCTGCGGTTCTGTCAGTCGTTCGCCATATGATCAGCAATAATATTTCTTTTTGTAACATGTAAAAGGGTAATTGGTAAAGGGTAAAGACCCCCGATCAGTCATGAATGACCCTGGGATTGCACCTAAAAAGTTACCCTCCGAGGCACAAGGCCGAGCAAGGTTGTTTATTAAAGATCAGCAGTCACCCATGCATACAAGCCTCTCCTCTTTGCGCCATCGATGTTATCCAAAGGAAAGACAAAAGCCGACACATCTTGGCACCAGCCACGTCACAACCCATTTCTACAGTTGAGTGAACTGGAGCAATGTGAAATAAAGTGTCTTGCTCAAGAACACAACACACATCCTGGTCCGGGAATCAAACTTTGTACCACATGATTGTGAGCCCTACTCTCTAACCACCACGCCACACTCCTACAATATGTAGAAGCCCTGAAATTTGGGGATGGGACTAGTCGATTACATCGACCCTAGTGCTTAGGAGATACTTATTTCATCGAACACAACTGGATGAAATGTAAAGTTAACCTCGGCGAAATTCGAAATAAGAACTTAAAGGCGGGCGAAATGCTGCTAAACCTTTCGTCCGGCGTCCTAACGAATCTCTCAGCTCACTGCCTTATGATCACCAGTAATAATATAAATGTATTTGTTCTGTACATTATAGTATCTTTCCTTGCAAATTTGTTCTATCAAAATCGATATCAAACGGGAAATGTTCGTTTTTTATGATGAAATAAAGTTAAGTTTACAGATAGCTTGTCCATATCGTAATAAGAATGAGTTTAATTAAGAGTTACGTGTAGAAGATTTAGCAATTGCTCATTGAAATCGCCTCACAGCAGTGTCTCTTGAGAACTTAGTTACACTTTGATGTCTTTCACCTAACATTAAATACTTTGTTTTGATTCGTTTGAAGTATTGAGAAGTTTAAAAATAAGTCCGTTATAGTAGTTGCTCAAATGTAAATAAAGCTATAAATAGTAATTTATATTATTACGGGTACAAATATTCCTAAGACGGAAAAAAAAAATTCAGACTGATTTACCAACAGGAATGGAACCACATGTCTAGCGTTTACCTCATGCTAGTGCAGTGTATAGCAGATGCGTGGTTCGATTCTCGTATATGATTTTGTTTACTTCTTCCTGCCAGGTTTATATTTCATTCTATTTTATTTTCTGAATATTTTTTTTTCTTATATATCCCCATTTCGATTTCAAAAGCTTCTTAAAAGGACTCACTTTATTTTCTTAAATATGTCTAAATTTTATATCTATTTATATCAGCTTGACTTTCTAAAGACCATATTTCTTTTCAAGGAAACCAACAGTACCATTGTACGGTTTCGGCATGCATATAGAATCTCTGCTATATGTTACAAAATATGGAATCGATGGAGTGAGATTAGATTTCCATTCCGTTTCCATTCCGTAATATGAAACCAACATTTCCCAGGTGAGAATAAACATAATAAATATGCTCATACCTTTCCCAATCGCAACAGGAAAGCGTGAGAATAAGAAAGAAAATAGATAAGTCCCAAGGATCGAATATCAGTGGATAGCCTAATAGTTAGTTACTTAACTCTAAGAAACGGAAGGTAAATTTAATAACAAACTTCTACATAAACTCTAGACTTTTGATAATTATTGAGGTAACTTATATAACCTGTTGTCTTTTACAGAGTATTTATGGCATAAGTGAAGTGACATGCTCCCCATGTTGATCTGAAACTATATTGTTTCTTCATGATCCTGAAACATTATACTCTAAACTTTGTCGCGTCTTATTTATGAATGAATTCAGAAACATATATAAGGTGATACAGATTGCAGGTTTCCAAATTAATTAAATTTTGAGAAGCAATCGCGGCCGAAAATGATGTTATTAACCGTAACCTATTTTAAAATGTCGCATGTTGGCTTCAGTTTCGTTTCTGTATTTATATGGAATAATAGAAGATAGTTATATGAAACGGATTGATGAAACTGCCTTTGTCAATGGTAACATTTTGTACACATATACTGTCGCATTTCTGCTCTCTTCTTCTCTGCATCATATTTGTTTTCTTTAGAACTATTATTAAATCTAAAAGAATTTTGAGACGTGTGGTAAACGAGCCAACCCTCTTATTCATATTTCGGAAATTTGCTTAAAATTATAATCATGCAAATCATTTATTAAAACTTCTGTTGACTAAACAGAAATATATATGATAAATATCCATGTATTATACGTACCAATGCAAAAATAGTGTCAACTCTTTGACTTTGCGAGATCAGCCTAATCTATACGTGAGTTATTGTATTTATTGACTTCATTCAGGGTGTAGTGTTATTTATGCCATTCTTTAACGATATTAGCACAGAGAAGTAAAATGATGCAAACACAACCAACTTTTATCGCAAACTCCTTTCCCTCAGGACGTGTGAGAAAATATATCTAATCCTAATTCAAAATTAAAGATGTCTATTGTTCCACAATTAAGATACAAATATTGTTTTATTAAAATAAGCAATAGAAAAATTGGAAGCTATTATGTTTCATTAGAAACTATTTTATTAAAGTAGAATTAAATCGAAAGTAATTATAGAAATAATGAATCCAATTAAAATGTGTTACTGATGATTAAATATTCTGAAATTGACAACCTCAGTATATGATCATAAAAATATATTGAAAATGAGAACGTTGCAGCCCAGTGAGAATTTGAAATTCGAAACCGTTGTTAAGAAACTAATACAGAAAATATATTGTCCCCAACAACTGTTCCTCATTTCTGTGTAAGGCAAGCAATTTTGGAGGCAGTGTGATTCGCCGATAGGATCAAAACAAACACGTAACAATTACAGTGTTATCTCGAGCCCAAATTTATATAAGCGGAAAATTAATATCAGAAGGAAAATTTATATCGGTGGACAGTTTTTCTATTTAAGTCAGAGCGTAAAGAGTAGGCAAAATACCTAAAATTTATTCTACCAAAGCTTGAAATATCCTGCCAGTCCACTGTCTTGAAATTAGCCATTACAAATATGCAAGACGATACATGTATATGAGGTGTATGACCGTTAGTTATGTCGTGGAGAGTTTGTTATATGAACTAAATAAAAAATAAACAAAATAGTAAATACACTGAAAAGCATTCAGTCCTGTAAAAGTGATAACGTAAACTAGTCAAACCATATCAGCTTTTCGTAATCTCTTTTAATGAAGCCTGCCTTGTAGAAACAGATTGTGTGTATGTACGAGTCAAGGATGTGTGTTTCTACGTGTATGTGTATATATATGTGTCTTGTATGGGTAGTGAATACGAATATAGCTGTGTTGTATTCATACTGCTCTCTAACACCATCTTTTGTCGAAACACCTCTCTTGAGCTGCTCAGACAGATGTGAAACCGATTTAGTTGATACCAGCACACCGAATGGTATTTTATTTTATCGTACTTGGGAGGATATAAAAATTGACTTTGCTGAAGCTCACAGTACAAAGAACGGCAACAAATACCACAAATCTTTTTGTCCGAAGCTCTAACGATCCTACCCAATGCAGGCATGCCCTGAATTGATTAAACTCTATACTTTAAGAAAGGTAGTCCTTCCACTACAGTGTACCGTAATACTGGTTTCAAATTTCGGCACAAGACCGACAATTTCGGGGGCGGGATGAGTCAGTTACCACGACCCCAGTGCTCAACTGGTACTTATTTTATCGACCCCGAAAGGCTGAAAGACAATGTGGATCTCGGTAGAAAATGGACTCACAGCGTACAGACGGATGAAATGCCCGTAATCATTTTCCCCGACATGCTAACGATTCTGCCAGCTCGCTGTAATATTACGATCAACATCTCATTCTGTAATGAGGTCGGGAAAACAACAAATCAGCATACACAATATCGTTTAGTATTTACTTAGTGACTTTATTGGGATTTTACTGTATTATCAAGCCTTCTTAGATGCATAACATACTGTAATAGTATGCAATGTTAGGTATCAAAGCCTAGTACAGAGATTCTCATACTAAGAAAAATAGAGTTGACGCTCATATAATTTGACTTTGCTTGTCAAGTGTTTCGACAAATAAAATAAGTTTAAAACCAGCTTTATTAAAAATGGTGATTTATTTTTCGTCCTCTTTTTAATTTTTACGACCCATTCCCATGAAAAAACAATGTCTAATTTACAAGATTTTGAACTGTTGATCTGAAGTTTGACAATCTCCTATTTTCAGTTGATTGCAGCTACTTGAGGAACCCCACAGCATTTAGCGGAATTCCCTCTGTTGCAAACTGATGACATCTTTCTTTCCTCCAAGAAACCATGAACTCCTCAAAAAGAGGTCCATGGCGCATTTCCTGAGAGTACAACAAAATATAAGTTTGATAATCATACTAGTGTAAGTTATGGTAGTACACAATAACTTTTCTAAGCAAGCAACAAAAAAAGGGGAACGTCAATATACAAGTGCAATTTATCCCTAACCAACGTATTAACTGCAGAATATATAGTTTTAAAAGCATTTCAATCAAAGAATGAAGAATAATACCAACGACAGGTTTGAATTTTAATTGTCAGAATCTCTGAGAACGCGTGTGAGGAAGTAAAGAATTTATCCTCAAGCCGAGAAAATGAGTAGAAACACTTCTAAAAGCACCCAAGGTTTAATTAAAGACACCTTTACTTATTAAAAATATTTATTATTAATAAATGTTTTAATAACATTAAATTATGTAAATTAAAAGATATTAATAACGTTAATAAATATAATTTGTTTATTATTAATAAGATTTAGCTCGTGAAAATCATTTCCAAATAATATTAATTCATGGAAATTACTGTTTACTAATAACATTAATACATGTAATTTGCTAGTTAATAATTAAGTTTTGCTCATCAAAAAATTTCCAAGAATTAATAATATTAATTCTTGTCAAACTTACTAGTTTTGAAAAATATTAATTCGTTTGAATTATTGATAACATTATTTAGTCTTAATTGCTAGTTATTAATAATATAAATTTATGTAAATTGTTAGTTATTAACAACATAAATTTTTGTAAATTTCTCTATCAATACATCAGAGGTTTTGAACTTTGACATGGAGTAAGTATTTTGTGACGTTGACAGTCCTGCTCGCTACCTGACCGTGGTTTATTCCATCGAACCTCGAAGTCTGTATGTTGAAGTCAGATCAGCTGTACTTTAATAAGGTTAGAGGTTTAACGGATGTAACTAATCACTATTAACCATTCTATTAGACAAATTTGTGTTTTTAAGGACAATCGACCAAATTTTATGTCTAAAATGTGAGCTCAAGAACACATATATTAGGAGAGAAACAGCCAATTTCACCCGCTCTAGTACCTTACAAAAACGTATTTCGCTCTGAATAGTTGTTTCAAATGACAAGTCTGTTTAAGAAGGTTATGGATGTAAGTTGCTTTGAGAAAATCAAAATACCAATAGGTCTCAAAATTTAAGTTATAACGACTGTATTGGGATTCTGTTCACTTTCACTGCCATCATGATAACTGTAAATCTAAAGTCTCTACGAATTAGTTTTAAACATGGATATTACATTTGTATCCAAAAGAATTTAAAATGACATTTAACAACACCTGAACTCCAAACATGTGTTCATAAATGATTTTGAAAGATAGTAATTCAACATTGGACATACAAGTGCATATTGTGTGTGTGTATGTATAGTGTATATATATATATATATATATATATATATATATATATATATATATATATATATATATATATATATATATATATATATATATATATATATATATATATATATATATGTATATATATATATATATATATATATATATATATATATATATATATATATACACACATATATATATATATAAATTATATATATATATATATATATATATATATATATATATATATATATATATATATATATATATACATATACATACATATATATATATATATATATATATATATATATATATATATATATATATATATATATATATATATATATATATATATATATATATATATATATATATATATATATATATATATTTATAAACATAATTAAGGGATCAGCAAGCATTTGCTTCACCATATACCGAAGTTCAGAAATATTAATTGTTGATTTATTAATAAATTAATAAATTGATAAATCTTTACCCTTTTAATTTATATATATATATATATATATATATATATATATATATATCATTATAATTTCTAAATTTTCAGTATGTTGGAGAAGCAACTCAATTGCTAATCCCTGTATATTTATAATGATAAATAGTTTTACCGATAAAGGTTTTTTTCATACTGAACTACTTGGCAAAATTGTTAATTATTAATTCTATTATTAATTGACGATTCTCTGCCCTTATTCTTGTATATATATATATATATATATATATATGAAAGAAGGTTTGAAAATGCACTTATTTTTTTTTTAAATATTTATTTACTTAACCGGACCAATAAAAACGGCACACACACACACACACACACACACACACACACACACACACACACACACACACACACACACACACACACATACACACACACACACACACACGGACACAAACACACATATATACACACACACATAGAGATGTGCACAAAACCAGTCCCAAAAGCCAGTGAACCATGACAGACTGTCACAGACCAACCAAAAATAAAATTAAAAAATCTTTTTTAACTCTTCTTCCCTCCCACCCCAGCTAGCCAGTCATACTGTCTCTTAAGACAGTAAAACATTCCCTCAATATACACAAGAGGAAAAAGCCAGGTCAGTTCCTCTTCAACTTTATTGTCAAAGAATATGTATATGTATTGTCAAAAAATATGTATAAGAATATGTATATGTATTTTTCCATATGTGTATTTTCATACACTGTTTTTAACATTTTCATTTTAATATCAGAGAATGTGTGATAATCAGTATGTAACAATACAAAGTTCATACAAAGCTTTATACTTTAAATATATTTTATCATCAAAGAATGTATATATGCATTTTAATTCTCGAACTGTTTTTTAACATTTTTTATTATTCTCAAAGACTTTTGATAATCTTTTTCTAAAAAAGCGAAACCGGTTAAGTAAATAAATATTAAAAAAAAAATAAGTGCATTTTCAAACCTTCTTTCATATATATTTCCACTCGTACGGTATTCCACAACTTTACTTTATTATATATATATATATATATATATATATATATATATACATACATACATACATATGTGTGTATTAACTTTCGAATATATATCAAGATGTTTAAAGAGGCGTACAATAACCCATAAATTACAACCTCAATATGAAAACGATGTGAATTATGAAAGGACGATTTTCTCAGTACTATGGAAACGTGTGCAAGTGTTATCTAAATAAATCCGATCGAATATTTTAGTATACATGTGTGTGTGTGTGTGTGTGTGTGTGTGTCTGTGTGTGTGTGCGTGTGTGTGCGTGTGTGTGTGCGTGTGTGCGTGTGTACGTGTGTGTGCATGCATAGATATATGTAATCGACGGATCCCTTCTGGGATAAGTCGACCCCAGTACTCAGCTGATACTTACTTTCTCGATCACCGAAGTTTGAAAGGCAAAGACGACCTCGACGGAGTATGGACTCAGAACGTACAGACGGGCGAGATGCCGCTAAGTATTTCATCTGGCGTGCTAACAAATTTGGAAGATCACCGCCTTAATGACAAAATCAACAACGACGACGACAACAAAAACAACAACAACAGCAGCAACAACAACAACAGTAACAACAACAAAAACAACAACAACAACAATAATAATAATAATAAAAATACTAATAGTAATGATAAATGAAGCTGATACGATACCAGGCAGTCACTCTCATGGTTTCTGATCTTACCTGATTGGGAGTGTTATCATATACATTGTTTTGTCTTGGTATAAAAGATGGCTATAGCAAATATTCTGCTCAATACCACAGATTTGCTTCTCGGTTCTTTGACTTTACGCACTTGAGTATGTCCCTTAGTGGCTGACGATATGTGCATCTTTAATCGTGAGCAGAACTAGTGGGGGAGCATCATAGCCATGTGTTGAGAGGAATTCTTTGGGGGTTGAATAATTCACCTTTGGATACATGCGTGTTTCATTCTACATCCTTAAACAATCCTTATTCACGGACCTTTTGAGCAGGATGGGCTACTAGACCTGAAGAAAATTCCAACTGGACCTAACCTGCAACATCATGCGCTGTTTATCTTGATATGAAATCACCATGTCGTGATGCATGTGCTTGGTATACCCTTATCAGATGGGTAGTCACGATGGGTATACTGGGCTTTGTACCACTCGATGGCATGCTCACTCAATAATAATAATAATAATAATAATAATAATAATAATAATAATAATAATAATATTTGTGTGTGTGTGTGAGTGTAATTTCTCCCATACATGGCATTTGTCACATGATGATGAGTAACCATTACAGACAAATTATTTTATTCTAGATGTTAAAGAAAGTGCCAGCAATGCCCTTACTGAACTTTCAAGACAAAAGCAGCTTGCACGACAAAGCTAAGACTCTCACCCTCAAGGCCAAAATTAGTCCAGAACCAAGCAAGCGCAAGATTACTCGTTTCGCAATGACACGAATTTCCTTCTCCTAGAGGGATGTCTAAATTAACTCTAGTTACGCACTGTTTTTGGATGATCGTTGACTGCACCGAGTTCTTCCGTCTTTTCGCAGTTTGTGACTTCTTTTCTCCTGGCAAGATGCCCAAAGAAAACCACCCACCTTATCAAGTAGGTTTTGTAGGGTTACCTGTTTAGTCGGTCGCCGATGACCCGGCCATGCGACAGCTTGCACTGAGTAACACTTTAACAGTAACATACATGATTTCTATAACACAATATCAGTTCCACACTAAGATGCTTTAAAAATATCTGTAATCATCACATTCTACCTATAAAGCAACTACGTACGATAACCCATGAATCTACCTGTTGACACTTGCACAAATAACATAGGCGCACGCAGAAGCACATACACACTCACATATAAACACACACACACACACCAATTATCGAATATCTTGTTGGTCCAGCATCTCAAGTAATTTGGATGCAATAATGATATCCTAATTAAAAAATCGCTGTCTTTCTTCAGCTATACTTAAATATATTGTGCCCGAACAAAGCAATTCTAAGAAGAGAGAACATATATTTTTTGTTTCACTTTCTCTCTTGTTTCTTTCTATTCTTTGTTTTCATTTCTGTTTTGTTATTTAAATCCTGCAATAAAATTAACAAGCAATACTGTGCGAAGCAGAACGTAAATGCTTTTGAGAATTTATCCTTCGGGCGAAAAGAAAAAGTCAATGAGAACACACACACACATACATGTATGCATGTATGTACGTATGTATGTATGTATGTATGTATGTATGTATGTATGTATGAATGTATGTATGCATGTATGTATATATACATAAATACATATATATATATATATATGTATACGCACACAGACACGCATATATATATATATATATATATATATATATATATATATATATATATATATATATATATAGAGAGAGAGAGAGAGAGAGAGAGAGAGACATATGTATATATGATGATGATATTCCGTAGGAGCGAAATACAGGATTGAATTATTGCAATGAACAGGAAAAAAGAGTGTGAAATTGAGTAGATATGTTGTGAATAGAAGACAGGCGAAGAGAGTAGCTATTATAAAATAACTAATAGAATGACGAAAAAATAAGTTTTGTTACTATACAGATAGAGAACTAGCTGTGTGGTTAATAATGTTGTTTATCTTGTACAAGTGGCGTCCAAGGTATTGTCGGCATGAGAAATGAATAGCGTGTGAAAAATGGTGCTTGAAAACGATATAGAGACTCTTATCGTGACATTTTTTAAATCCTTTTCATACTAATAACCACTATGTGATATTCTTCCTTAGAAAGTTAAGTACTCCACATAACTGAGGCAGAAAATGTCCTCTACTCTTTCTGTTTATGTCTATGCTTTATGATTTACTGCAAATAATAGCGGACAACTGCGGCGCTGATGATGCATATCAAGGTAGAGATATGTTTATAATTTTGTCTTCTTGTTACCATAAAATCAGATCCATTTTGCATTTATGGCAATCTAATGCAGGTGATTGATTGTTCTTGAAGAGTACCTCCTTTTCTTGTTTAAAATTGGCTGCGGTTGCCGACAGATTTTCGCTTAATTTCTCTCGAAGATTGTTTTGATAAATCAAATATGTCTTTTAGGGAATTGAGAACGCATTTCTTTGTCTTTTCTGTCTATGTGAATGCCACATACTATTTTCAATTATTTGTTATAACTCACAGACATACACGCATACACACATGCTTACTCACAGGCAAAATCATGCATAAGAAATCCCCCTGTTAAGAAATCTACAGCTATTCTATCCAGATTACAAGTTCAGATTTACATCGATTCCACTGCTTGACTACCACTTAATTTATGGACTACAAAAGGATAAAAGACAAAGTAGACCTCGGGCTGGACTTGAACTCCGAAAGCAAAGATGAACAAAACGCCGCTAAGCATTTTGCCCGGCGTTCTAACGATTCTGCCAGCTCGCTGCCTCATATCGCTTTAAATATTAAAGTAAAGATTGGCAAATACACCAACTTAATTTATTGTATCTACCTCGACTGAATCGAAGCTTCTGATATTTCAAAGCAATTAACTATGGGCAGATCTGTGTACATATTTCTTTATTGGATTCGTACTAATAAACTGATTACTTTAATTTAATTTAATGTCTATAATCAGTGGAATATATTAACGGTTTTGCTTTATAGTTAAATAAAGTTCTAGTAAATATAATCTCAAAAAATTGTGGAGATAATGTTGACTGTAGCTTATCTTTCATGATACTGTCGCATCGTCAGAAATTAACTAACAACAACAAAAAGAGTAGCATTAACAAACACAACACATATAACGAAAACAGTAGTAGTGGGAGTAGTATCAGCAGCAGTGGCAGCAGTCGCAGCAGTAGCAGCAGCAGCAGCAGCAGCAGCAAATGTAGCAAACATTGTAGACATTTACACTAAAAAAATCTCGTTTTTGCAACGAAACTTCTGCGCCGAAACTATAACATAATATAGCTGTGGTTGTGTGTGCATATGCGTATGCGTGCGGATATGTGTGCACGCGCTTGTGTGTATGTGTGTGTTTTTATGTGCATGTGCGTGCGGATATGAGTTTGCGTATGTATGTGGCTTGTGTGTTTGTGTTGATATTTCAAAGTTCTATACAATAGCTAACATATTTCAACACGATTAATACTGATATCGGTCTCTAGATATAATACAATTATAACAAAGGTTTTAGCTGAGACGAGTCTGCAGAATGGTGGTTATAATTGATTAATTTTAAGGAAACGATTCCATCATTTACTTTTTCTTTCTGAAATCAGTGAGTTTTAATGGAAAGGTGCCATCACAGGAAATTTCCATTCCATTTATGCTCGAAATAGCAAATTTATCACTACAGGATATGGTGCATGTTGTATAATAGTAGCAAATGAATAAGAATAAAAATAAAAGTTACGCACCTACCGAGTTGCACACACATATATAGAGAAAAATATACACAAATGCACACATATATACATGTATACACTCACACATACATACTACATATATATATGTATATATGTGTGCGTGTATATATATATATATATATATATATATATATATATATATATATATATATATATATATATATATATACATACACACATATATATATATATATATATATAAAATGCATACATAACGTTCACAGACATATATATATATTTATATATACGTACACACACATACATACGCATATATACATACATATACAGACACACACATTCTCGCACACACACATGCATATGTATATATACTTACATATAACAAAGGCATATAACATACACACGCACATACAACACATATTTGATGAAAACCATCAAATCGGTATTAAAGTATGTTGATTAGAATATAAGTGCACACATATAATCACAAACCAATTTTAGGGTAAGTATTTATATATATATATATATATATATATATATATATATATATATATAAATACTTACCCTAAAATTGTATACGTATATTTGGAAACTATATATATATATATATATAGTTTCCAAATATACGTATACAAATATACACCTGCATAAATATAGACACACACGCATAAAAATATATATGTAGACATATACATATAAAATATGCATGCACGTATATAAATATATATATGTAGACACACGTACATATAGGCCTACACACACACATATATATATGTCTACACACAGACACACAGACGCATATTTGTTCTTACAACTATACGCAACATACAAAGACTTCAACATACTCACACAAATATATACAATTTCAGACGTAAAAGAGTGGCGAGATTTTTCAGTTATCTAAGAATCGTTGCCAAATGCACATCGCTATTCTAGAATGTAATTTAGAGAAGGCGTATTTATGACCAAGTTTTATTATCAATTTCGCATTGTATTCTAACTATATTCCTCAGACAGATATTATATGCCTAACGGTTCGTTCAAAAAAAAAAAAAAAATACATTTCAGAAATTTTTATTATCATTGCCACGGGAAGCAAGAGTACATTCGTGTATATAAATATTGAGTACTAACACAGTATATAATGGGTCGAAACGACCGGTGTGATGTATAAAGATTGTTGTGAATTCCATTTTCCGTCACCGTCATTTGTTTTATATATATCTATCTATATATATATATATATATATATATATATATATATATATATATATATATATATATATATATATATATATATATATATATATATATATATATATATATATATATATATATATACATATATATATATATATATAATTTAATAATAAGGGTAGAAATTGATATTAATAAATTAAAACCAGTGGTCTAGCATATTTAAAAAAATCCTATATGCTAGAAATAGATGCCGAATCACCTAACCACGAAGAATATGTTCTCAGGAACGTGGTTAGGTTATTCGGCGTCTATTTCTAGCGTATAGGAGTCCACTTTTGCTGGTCATTCCTTTTAATTTTGTATATATATATATATATATATATATATATATATATATATATATGCATACGAGAGGTGATCTAAAACTATCGCGACTAACGCTATAAAAAAGAAAATTACAACTACAACACATAAGAATTCGGCATTTAATCTCCTTCAAAGTAGTCCCCTTTCGAAGCAACTCACTTTATCCAACATCGTGTCTATTGATGGAGGGTTTCCTAGATCTCCTTTCGTGGGATAGTGGGGGCAACGGTGTATTCGCATTCTCCTGGATTCTCTCGAAGTCTTGAAATCTTGTTACTTTGAAATGGTATTTGATTTTTGCCTTATGATCGGAGTCATAGCCATAGACCCACGATTCGTTATCTGTTATGACCGTTTTCAAAAACAATTTTTGTTTTCTCGACATAATCGAGGAGAAAACGATCTTTTTTTTTTTTTAAACATTACTTCCAAGCTCTGCTTTAAACAACGGAAGTGAGCGAGAGCGATATAACTTGGTGCATGCGCGACAGGGTTCAAGATCAATCTGTGCCAAGCGGCGTCACTCTGTGTGCTTTAGCTTTCTTACCATAGCAACAGTCCCGATAATTTTCACCAAAACTCATAAATAGGCGCAGGTGTGACTTTGTAGTAAGAAGTGTATTTTCCAGCTGCATGTTTCTGGGTTCAGTCCCTCGGGCACGAGTTTAATATTATAGTCACGGACTGACCAAAGCTTTGTGGGTGGATTTGGTTGATGGAAACTACAAGAAACCCATCAGATATACGTGCGCGAATGTGTGTGAGTGCGTGTGTGTGTGTATACAGACCAGACGAACACTTATATGTGTATGTGTATCTATGCCCCGTATCGCTACTTGACAACCGATGTTGGCTTGTTTAGGTTCCCGGTACTCAGAGATTCGGCAACAAATATTGATAGCATGTGTACCAGGCTTTGAAAGAAAAAGTACTGGGGCCAATTTTCTCGATTAATCCCATCAAGGTGGTGTTCCGCATTTCAACAGTCTACTGACTGTAACAAGCAAAGGGTAATATATATATATATATATATATATATATATATATATATATATATATATATATATATATATATATAATACAAAATGGGACAAGAAAGCAAAACATCCAGACAGTTAGGTGATACAAAAAAGGGACAACAAAACATCCAGATAATCAGTACAAAGAAAACAAGGACGGGTCATTCGGAGTTTTCTTTCCTCTGTCGAGTTCCAGATTAGATTTGCAATTTCGGCTGGTAATACTGAAGATTGCTGCAATCTGGCCAGTCCCAAAGGAAAAACTAAGCTGGGAGCATTAGATTCCTTGGAAGAAAGCAGCGAATGTATACGAAAACAAGGACGGGAAAAAAACGGAGAATGTGACACAAATACAAACAATATGAAGGCCTCCTGTTCGCTGAGAATACCGAGATAGCTGGGAGTGGGAGGAGAATAAGAACACCAATAAGGCGGGTTTACTGATTTTGACGGAAGCTAAGTGGTAATAGGATGATGAGCATAATTTATATATATATATATATGCAGCAACTGTGCAAGAATCTGTATGACCTAAAATTCCATCTGACCAGAAGGAAACGTCTGGTTAACGAGAATCTGGTAAAATGCACAGGAGCATGTCCTGAGAGATACAGCATGGCAAGACTCACTCCACATTACCGAGTCACTTTCTGAACTTATACTCGCGACTCCATGTAAAGCAGTTCAGAGATCAAATGGCCTCCAGCAAATAGTTATTGTAGCAACAATTCTAAGATGTTCGCTGGATCCTACGGACAACACATAAGGGCAAAATTGACAGTTGACTGCCAACAATAATAGCAATCAATTTTAGGTATGCGTCTCTCAGATTCAGCTTCAGGGAAGTAGAAAATAAGAAAGAGATATACTCACTAAAGTACATAACAAAGGGATATACTCGCTAAAGTACATTATATATAGTACAGTTATATAATAAATTTCATTGGAAGTTGAAATATCACAAATTATTATTCCTATTGGATACCAAGCCTAGAATAGTTAATCCCAGTATCGCTATCACTTTAGTGACGAATCGGAAACGAAATGAGAGTTCCTTTTATGTCAGCAAGATTGCCAATCATTCTCTAGTCTTCAAAATATACAGTGAACTAAAAGTAAGCTGGCCCTTTTACCATCTATCAGTGAAGCTACGCTGACAATTGCCTCTCATTACTTCAACAATGCATTCTGATACAGTGGTTTCGCGCTTAAAAATCCAGTATATAAACAACCCCTTTGTTCGAATGTATATAAATTGACATAGAACAAATTTATCGTTCCTTTTCTATATTTCCGCTGAAATCCAATATAGAGATAATTTTTTAAATTTATTTCGCATCTTTTCATTTTCTATGGATCGTGCATAGCGTAAGATCTACTCTTACACTTAGTCATTCTAGTGAAGGAAATTGGCTTTATTTGTCATCCATCATCTATTTTATTGGAAAAAGATCCCTGATATGAAAAGTTAAATTCAGCCAGAATCTGGAATATGATATAAATGCTATAATCTATCGCCTTAATAGGAATTACTTCCGTAAATTCAATTTGTCCAAAGCAAAAATAGACTGAGAAAAGATCAAGTGAAACTAAGTTTCCGGGAACAAAACGTCTAATAGTTATTCATCAGGTTCTCTACAAGCTTATCCAGATACATTTGGTAATTTTTAAGTAATCCTCTGCACCTTTTCAAAAGTCTAAACTTGTCGATATCGGAATGTACATGTCCACACTTGCATGATTTCCACTGATTGCTCTGACATGTCTTGTGCTGAAGGAGCAAAATCTTTCTGTTATTCCAAGCTGGCAAAACATTCAAGCAAAAATCTTAATTAATGTCATAGTATGTTTACCAGTTGCACTTCTAATTCACTTAAGCTTATTGCAGAAGCTAGCTGAAATATTAGGTCATATTTTACAGTCTTTTTGTTCGCCAAGTGTTACTAGTTTTAAAAGGGAGATTCAGATGAAGCTTACTATTGAAGATATAAAAGCTCATACTTTAAATGCAACTAACATCTCAGTTTTATCAGGATACCCTCACTTACCTACGCTTACAGTTTTAACTTTGAACATATTCTTTGTAATGAATATTGTATTCATACATACACAGAGAAACAGACATGTACATATATACTTATCTATATAAGTATATGTATGTATATGAGCTCATATGTACCTATATAGATACACATATATATACATACATATGTGTGTGTGTGTGTGTGTGTGTGTGTATGTGTGTGTGTGTGTGTGTGTGTGTGTGTGTGTGTGTGTGTGTGTGTGTGTGTGTGTGCGTGTGTGTGTGTGTGGATAAAACTGCGATTGGGGGCAATAGGTTTTATTTATTGTGCACTTCAGATAAAGTATAAACAAGAAACGAATGGTTGTGTTGAGATGCACGGAACTAAAGAACTGAAAAAGGGGAAGCTACTCAGAAAGTCTTTGAAACAGATTTTGCAGAAGTCATATATAATACTTGATAATATCAATTTAACATTTACATTTAACAGTTAGCGCTGCTGTTATTGATTTTTTCGAACTTCAGTGATACACATGACGTTTTGTGTTTGTGTGTCCGCTGCATATGATTCTTCTTAGATAGCGATATGTGTCTATACATAGGAAAACATGTTTGTTGTGTGTGTGTGTGTGTGTGTGTGTGTGTGTGTGTGTGTGTGTGTGTGTGTGTGTGTGTGTGTGTGTGTGTGTATGTGCGTGCGTGCGTGCGTACGTATATACACTACAATTCTTCGATATACCTCTGTATATCCATAAAGGAAAGGTCACGTCCTGAGTGGTATTCTGGACCCGATGTGGACAAACAGTTTCAGCGCTGCCATATTAACGATAATATAGCAAATATACACGCGTCAAAAACACAACGACACACACTAAAACACACACATTTTTGTATACATATATACAAATGTGAGTGTCTTTTATCTATCTAAATATTTATCTATCTGTACACACATATATGTATACATAACAGCGTCAAATGTGTGACCATCTGTTCGTCTGTTTATCTGTCTATATGCTTATATATATATATATATATATATATGGCCGTGTGTATGTATGTGTATATGTGTGGGTGTGCTTACAAAGATACAAAGAAACACACACATATCAAATATCAATGTGTGCGCATGCACCCGCGCGCGCATTTGTGCGTTTGCACGTTTTCACTTTAACAAATACAGACCGAAACAGAAGTGCATTCGTCTACTTCAACCCGCTAAAAATATCTAAATATTTCTCCTACATAATTTTAGACGAGAAAATATAAGTAACAGCTCTTATTTATCGAGCACCTTCGGAGTATTCGAGCGGTTCCAAGCAGTGCTGTTTTCTGCAAGTGCTCCACTCTTATTCCAGCCCCTATTTGTTCCACGTACTTCTCGAGATTTTTGTTCACTGTTCCCAGAGCTCCGACAATTATTGGTACTACTACCACCTTTTTCATCGACCAAAACTGCTTTACCTCCCAAGCTAACCTGTCATATCTATCGACTTTTCTTTCTTCCTTATCACATACCTTTTTATCAGCTGGGCATGCAATATCTATGACCCAGCATAGTTTGTTTTCTTTCTCAATTAATACTATGAACCTCAATTAAGGTTCATGGTAGTACCAATTTTTTGCTCTGTCAAGTCCATACATGTTGCAAATTTCCAATGGACAAGCCCTGCTATATTGTCGTGGCGTCTCTTATATTTCTTCTGGGCTAGTGATGTACATTAGGTGGTAATATGCAATACAGTTTCACCGTTTTTCCACAGATTCTGCACTTATCAGTTTCTGCTGTATTGTCTATTCTGTATTTTATGTAGTTTGTTCTTAGTGCTTGCTCTTCGGTAGTACATATTAGAGCCTCCGTAGTCGGCCGCGGCGATTTTAGCCTCATCCCATGAAATATTAATGATATTCTTCTTCGCTCCAACGACAGCGATGTCATCGGCGAAGTCGAGGTTAGTCAGGTGTCCTGACCCACACCACGAATCTCAAATCTACGTCGGTGCATCGCCCTATGCATGACGAAGAAATAGAAGAAGGGATAGAATGCACCCTTGCCGTACACCGGTCTCAATGACAAGGTAGTCGGTGTAGCCCGTCTCCGTTCGAACGCAGCGCCTAGACTCACAGTAAAGGCTCCGAAGGGAGTCGACGAAACACAACTCACGGGAATGCCAATGTCACGAGACATGCACCACAACAAACTCCGGTGAACGCTGTCGAATGCCTTGACAAAATCAATGAAAATGATTGATTGCCGTTGCTGATATTCCAGGCTTTGTTCGATAATGTAGCGCAACTTGAAGATTTGTTTATTGCACGTCTGTCTGCATCGAAAACCGGCTTGTTCTTCTCGGAGCTTCTCATCCACCGCCTGTTGCAGCCGTCTTAAGAGGATGATACCGAAGACATTTCCGGGGACAGATGGAAGCGTAATCCCTCTCCAATTGTTGCAATCGGCGAGGTTTCCTGTCTATAGAAGCTTGACGATTACTCCCCAATGCCAATCCTATGGGACTCCGCCTGTCGTCCAGCATACATTTAGATGTATGCTGGACCCTAAGACGTCCGACGACGCGATGCCTTCCGTATTTCAGCAAATTCGCCGCCACCATATCCAATCTCGACTCCTTCTTGTTCTTCAGGAGCCGTATCGCCGCCACCGTCTTGGCCGTCGTGATCTCATCCATGTTCACTGCCAGATCGTTGTCGGGGATCGGTGGGTCTAAGGCAAAGAGGTCCACGGGCGCTGACTGATTGAATGTCTCCTTAAAGTGTTTGACCCATCTTCTCGCTTGATCTTCGACCGTCACTAACACTTTTCTGTTCTTGTCCTTGACGGGCACCCCTTGTCCGCTTTTAGTTCCAGTATCCTATACGTAGGATACTGTATAAATTCTTTGTATCATTTCGATCCGCTGCCTACTGCGCCTTCTGACACTTGTTCCAATATATCCCGCTTGTTTTTCCGGCACTCTGCTTCACTCTTCGATCCATTGTCCGATCGGTCTCCAATGCTTCCTGCTGGGCTTCGTCCATTTGCGCTAGGTCTCGTTGTATTTTAGCCTTTCGTCTCGCATCGATCAGGATCTACGTTAGATCTAGGACCCAACGCTCCTGCCGCTGGTCTTCTCGGCTCTTTCGATAATTGCCTCCTGGAACTTCCTAAAGCAGCTGTCGATGTCGACATCGTCCACGTCTGGGAGAGGTCGGAATTGATCGACTGTCCTTCTGTCTTTAAATTTTCCCACTGCAAAGGGGCGGGAGCGACTCTGAACGAGTGGCAAGCACCTCAATCGAAGTCGACTCTTTGCGAGGAGGAGGTAATGATCTGAGCCCACATCTGTTCTCCGGCACATCCGCACGTCCAGCAGGGTCGATCTCCCCCACTTACTAATACAGACATAGTCGACCTCGTTAAAGGTCCGACCATCCGGTGATCGCCACGTTTTCTTGTGGATCCACATGTGCTCGAAGTAAGTGTTACAGATCGTCAAACCATTCGTTGAGCAGACCAACACCAACCGATCACCGTGCCGTTTGGGCCAATTACGTGCTCGTACCCTTGTCGGTTTCTTGCGATTTTGGCGTTAAAGTTGCCAATTAGAAGGACCAAGTCGTGATGAGGGGACTCCTCTAGGTGGTCAAAGAAAACCACTTTATCGGTCCCTTCTGCGTCTTCGATCGGGGCATAGGCCTGGATGACGGTGATCCTGAACAACTCCGTTTGGAATTGGGCGATGATGATATAATCACTAGCATGCTTCCATCCGATGAGTGCTCCATTTGCCCTTGCAGACATGACGATGCCGACTCCTCGCGTGTGTTCCAGTTCGTAGCTCGAGTAGATAAAGATCCTGCGGAAAGGATTTTGATAGTATTCCCTACCCATGGATCCTAGAAAGCATTCAGTGAACATATCGGGATGGAATTTGGTCTTGATAAATGTGCCAAGCCTACTTTCCAGAAAAGGAAACTGAAGACTTCAAATTCAGTGGTGTTGGATGTTGACACAGTCATAAAAGAACTCGAGTAGCAACAAACTTACAAGTACCTCGGAATAAATGAGGGCTCTGGCATTCAACATGCAAATATGAAAGAGAAGATCAGAAAGGGGTGTTACAGGAGAGTCCGAGCAGTCCTAAAATCCGAGTTAAACGCACGTAACAAAGTGTTAGCAATAAATTCCTTAGCAGTTCCGGTTGTTATTTACGGTTTCAAATTGTTGAACTGGAATATGAGCGAAATAAAGAAGATTGACAAGAAAATCAATATCTTGCTGATGTGCAATGAGATTCACCATCCAAAAGCAGATGCAAATCGTCTTTACCTACCCAGAGTTCAAGGAGGTCAAGGCGCGTTCCAGTTTGAAACCTCCAACAATACCACCACAGTTGAACTGGAAAAATATCTTGAAACATCTAATGACTGGATGCTAAAGCTCGTTGAAAGCCATGAGAGACGTAAGAAGCTTCATTCTGTTATGAAGGAGAGCAAACTATTTTCAAGTGAGTTTCTGCATTATACCATGGGTGAATAACATGATGGAAGTGCAGCAATTGTAGTAGCAAAGAAGGTGAAATCAATAACAAATCAAAATGCGTTTGAACAATTAGCTGATAGGTGGGAACAAAAACCTTTGCATAGTAAGTATGTGGCCCGTAGCAAACAAGCTAATGTAGACCAGAAGCACACCCATCAGTGACTATAGAGCTCAGGGCTAAAGCCAGAGAATAAAGACTTTATCTTGGCTGGCCAAGATCAAAGCTTATTGACCCGGAACTATCAAGCTAACGTGATGAAAAATGGTGTAGACCCAAAGTGCCGACACTGCAACGATGGGATAGAAGCAGTGGACCACCTAATCTCTGAATGTAAAGTTTTAGCATTCGTAGAGTTCAAATCAAGACATGAAAGAGTTGGCCAATATCGGCATTGGATAATATGTCGGCATTATAAAATCAAAACAGCTGACAAATGGTATAAGCACCACCCTGAGGCTGTGACTGAGGGAGAAAATGTGACTATTCTTTGGAACTTCCCAGTATATACAGACATGACTATCAAAGCAAATAAACCAGATATTACTGTGAAAGACCAAAACAATAAAGTCTGCTTATTGATTGACATGAGCATACCCTGTAACCATAATATCTCGGCAAAAGAATTTGATAAGCTCAGAAGCTTTGCTAATCGAAATCGAACAGATGTGGCATCTCAAGGGGGTTAGTATACCAGTGACTGTAGGAGCACTTGCAACTAAAAATTATCTAAGAATGATACCTGGCTTACCATCCATGCAGGAAGTGCAAACGATTCTCTTATCTCATACGTCACACGTACCGAGAAGGGCATTGTCGCTGTGAATTTTTCTTTCTTTTTTTCCCTCTTTATTTTATTTGTCTACTTTTAATTTTTTTTATTTTTGCCCTTTTCACTCTGTCTTCCTCTTTTTCTCTATCACATGACTGTGTACATGAACAATATGTTGTGTTTATTTTAATGGCCTAGCAATGTATACAGTACAATTCTCAGCTCTACGTGTCAGGAAGACACTCGGCAAATAAATCGAAAAAGAATTGCAAAATTCATAGAAGATGCCAAGGAGAATAAATGCAATAATAATAATACTAATAAGGAAAATACTTGTAGTCTAATAGATGTAAGTGTTCCCACTGATAAAAATATATCTGTAAGGGAATTTGACAAATTAAGTAAATATAAGGAAATGGAAATTGAAATACAAAAGATGTGGCATTGTATTGTGGGTACCCTAGGGATATTAAGAAAGGGATGCCAGAAACATCCCGATAGTATCCCAGGAGAACCATGTCCCAGAGAAAACCAAAAGATTGTGCTGATAAGTACTGCCACATCCTTAGAAAAAACTATCAATTTAAATGTATGCGTTGTATTACATGAAGATATTTCGCTACTGCCACTGCCATTTCTCCTTCACAAGCTTTCAGTTATACTGTAACATCCGTTATCCTTCACTCGCTCGAGGACGATGGGTGTGTCTCGGCGAGTGATTGTAAGAAACATGCAGATTAAAAGTAAATAATAATAATAATAATAATAATAATAATAATAATAATAATAATAATGATAATGATAATAGTGATAATAATAATTCCTTCTACTGGAGTTACAAGGGAGTTTGGATAATTCACTTTTGGAAACATGGATGTTTCGATCAACTTCCTTATACAACCATTATTGACGGACCCTTTGAGCGTATCGGCTACTCGAGCCGAAGATAATTTTAACTGCGCCCCACCTACAACTTCATGTGCTGTTAATTTTTATATGAGATCACCACGTCGCGTACATATGGGTGTGATGCATGTGCCTAGTGTACCCTTATCAGACGAGTAGTCATGATGGTATACTGGGCTTCGCATATTTTACCCCAGTGTCACTTTCAAAGCATCTACAAGAACAACAAGAACAAGAACATCAAAAACAACAACAACAACAATAATAATAATAATAATAATAATAATAATAATAATAATAATAATAATAATAATAATGACCAACAACTCAAAGGCCTACTAGCGATTGTTAAACAATTCAGTGATGACATCAGGATGCAATTTGGCCTTGATAAATGTGCAAAAGCTATCTTTATCAAAGGAAAAATGACAAATACATCTAATGTGAACCTTGACCAGCAAAATGTCATAAAAGAGTTAGAACCAGCGGAGAGCTACAAATACCTAGGGGTAATTGAAGGGGACAATATCAAGCACTCAGTGATGAGGGAAAGGATCAGAAGAGAATGTTATCGCAGGGTGAGAGCAATACTGAAGACAGAGCTGAACGCGAGAAACAGGATCGAAGCGATCAATGCTCTAGCCATACCAGTCGTGACTTACAGTTTCAACATCGTTAACTGGTCAATTACTGAAATATGTAATGTTGACAGAAAAATACGAAAACTGTTGACAATGCATAGAATGCACCACCCTAAGGCAGATATAGAACGTCTTTATCTGCCAAGAAAAGAGGGAGGTCGAGGACTACTACAGCTGGCATTGTCAATGAAGGTAGCCACAATTGGCCTAGACACCTATATGAAAAACTCTGAGGACTGGATGCTAAAACTTGTCTTAAAATATGAAAGCAAGAAAGCATCTTACTCAGTAACAAAACAGGCAAAGGAATATCTAAGTGAATTCCAATTGCAACAAATTCAAGAATTAGACGAACTAGAAACACCTACAGAAAAAGCTAAGCGCTTGAAAACCCGTGCTAAAATTGCTGCCTTAGCTATTATGACTGAAAAATGGCATGGAAAACCTCTCAATGGCAAATACCCAAAGAGAGCGAATAATGCAGATATTGACAAAGCCCTTACCCACCAATGGTTAATGGCCTCTGGATTGAAATCAGAAACAGAGGGGTTTATCATAGCAGCCCAAGATCAATGCCTACCTACAAAGAACTACCAGGCCAACATATTAAAGAACGGCAGCTCCCCATTATGTCGTATATGCCAACAACAAAATGAGACCATCGATCATGTTGTCTCCATGTGCAGTCTGCTTGCGCCTACAGAGTATCTCAACAGGCATGATAGAGCTGCACAATATATTCACTGGGTAATATGCAAAAACCTGGACTTGCCCCATGATAAAAACTGGTGGGAACACAAACCACCCCCAGTACTTGAAAATGATCACATTGCACTCCTCTGGAACTTCACCATTCAAACTGACAGAAAGATAGACGCAAATAGGCCAGACATCATACTGAAAGACTTCAGACAAAAATCATGCCTCCTCATTGATATGACTGTCCCAATTGATATAAACGTATCTGTCAAGACCTACCAAAAACTGAGCAAATATAAAGATCTTGAAATAGAAATTAGCAAAATGTGGAATCTGAAGACGAAAACAATACCTATTGTCATAGGTGCCCTGGGAATGACAGCGAAACGGGCTGATTACTACCTAGCTCAGATACCAGGAAACCCCAAAATGGCTGAAGTCCAAAAGATAGTGCTCATGGGAACTGCCCATATCCTACGTAAAATACTGTCTATGTGATCTCAAATTTTAAAGCAAACATAATTTTCTTATGGTTTCTTAAACATTCACTTGAACAAAACTGTACAAATCCAAATATATGGTACCCTAGGCATAACACCTACATGAACTTCTAACTTGTTGTCTCTTGAGGTCTCTGGGTGAGACTTGGATCCAACTTGTACAAATGCAAAACAAAAGTCAAACATAAAATAATAATAATAATAATAATAATAATAATCCTTTCTACTATAGGCTCAAGGTCTGGATTGTGTGGGAAGTTGATCACATCCACCCCAGTGCTTAACTGATACTTAATTGATCGGCCCCGGAGGATGAAAGGCAAAGTCGAACTCAGCGGAATTTGAACTCAGAACGTAGCGACGAGCGAAATACCGTTAAGCATTTCGCCCAGCATGCTAACGATTCTGGCAGCGCGCCGCCTTAGTGGTAGTAGTAGTAGTAGTAGTAGTAGTAGTAGTAGTAGTAGTAGTAGTAGTAGTCATGCAAAGAAGAAGAAGAAGAAGAAGAAGAAGAAGACGAAGAAGTTGTTGCTGCTGCTGCTGCTGTTGATGATGATGATGATGATGATGATGATGATGATGATGATGAAGAAGAAGAAGAAGAAGAAGAAGAAGAAGAAGAAGAAATTGTTGCTGCTGCTGCTGCTGCTGTTTATGATGATGATGATGATGATGATGATGAAGAAGAAGAAGAAGAAGAAGAAGAAGAAGAAGAAGGAGAAGGAGAAGAAGTAGAAAAAGAAGAAAAAGAAGAAGAAGAAGAAGAGGAAGACGAAGAAGAAGATGAAGAAGAAGAAGAAGAAGAAGAAGAAGAAGAAGAGGAAGACGAAGAAGAAGAAGATGAAGAAGTAGAAGAAGAAGAAGTAGAAGAGGAAGAAGAAGAAGAAGAATAAGAAGAAGAAGAAGAAGAGGGAAGGGTAAGAAGAAGGAGGAGAGAGGGGAGGAGAGGATAGAAGAAAGAGAAGATAGAAGAGGTAAAGAAAGTGGAAGAAGAGGGAGGAGGGAGTAGTAGTAGTAGTAGTAGTAGTAGTAGTAGTAATCATGCAAAGAAGAAGAAGAAGAAAAAAAAAGAGGAAGAAGAAGAAGAAGAAGAAGAAGAAGAAGAAGTGTCATTTGAAGTATATTAGTACACAACCGCACATCATGCTGAATAACTCCTACGCCTATTATAAACGCAACAAGACAGAGAAAGAAATGTACATACTGGTCATTGCATAGTACAGACTTTCCTATGCAAGTGATACGCACTTATCAAGTGCTAGTGACATTACTTCAGAAAAATTGTCCTACTTTCCAATAATCGATCAGTAAAACAAATAGAAAAACAAGCTAAAATAAATCCGAAAAAAAAGCATCTGAAAAAAAAAAAAAAGAAAACCGCCTTCCATCTTTTTAAAGAAACACTTAGAAAAACAACATTCAATATTTGTGTTTTACAGTTCAGCAATAACAACAAAATGAACAAATATCATGTACTTAGCGCTGACTTCAGCGACTTCATGACTTTCCAAACTTGCACTATTCGTGCTGCACATTCCCTTCACTTCACAATAATCAGGTAAACCTCTATGGCAACCAAAACTATTCAGAATGGTTGTTGTTGGCACTCCGTCGCTTACGACGTCGAGGGTTCCAGTTGATCCGATCAACGGAACAGCCTGCTCGTGAAATTAACGTGCAAGTGGCTGAGCACTCCACAGAAACGTGTACCCTTAACGTAGTTCTCGGGGTTATTCAGCGTGACACAGTGTGACAAGGCTGGCCCTTTGAATTACAAGTACAACAGAAACAAGAAGAAGAGTGAGGGAAAATTGTGGTGAAAGAGTACAGCAGGGTTCGCCACCATCTCCTAGCAGAGCCTCGTGGAGTTTAGGTGCTTTCGCTCAATAAACACTCACAACGCCCGTTCTAGGAATCGAAACCACGATCCTATGACCGCGAGTCCGCTGCCCTTACCACTGGGCCATTGCGCCTCCACTATTCACAATGGACTTCATCATCGTTGTTGTTGTCGCCATTGTCGTCGTCTTCGTTGTCGTTAACATCATCATCATCATCATCTACCGAGGCTGCTGTCGCGAGGAACACAACGTCCGCTATCTCTTTCTTTTAACACCTAAATCCAGCGATACCTCAGCTAAACTCCATAGCCTTACTAAATCAACCCACCATCCATAACCTTACAAAGTACCCCTCCCCCACGAAGTACCCCTCCCCCACGAAGTACCCCTCCCCCACGAAGTACCCCTCCCCACGATATCAGTGCCGAAATTATTTATCTCAAGGACATCGGTAATCACACTGTTACACGCTCTCTAAGCACGAATGAAATAGAATCTCAACATCTACCGATATACTCTATGGGACAGGATATGCCTACGTTATTCTTCCTTCACCCACCATCTGCATGATAGATGCACAGTCAAGAAAACGTCTCTAGTGTATGCCATAGCATAAGGAAAAAGAATAGAAGAAAAAGAATATAGCATCGCTACGTATCCTTTCTTCAACAAATTCAAGACTGCCAGACTTGCTCTCAATACTGATTTTACGAAATCCAACTGTTACCACAACACCCACCTTTGCCACAACAATGACGACTTTTTTCTAACTTGTTTTTTTTTTCTTTTTGTCTTTGCACAATCTGGAAACAACTTGTTAACCAAGAGAAAGCAGTTTTTAGTCATACTAGAGCTGGAAATCCGGAGAAATATTTGTTTCAAATTTCGAGAGAGCTTGGCTGCTCTGCATTGACAAGGGGCAACACCCTGGAACTAGTCTGCAGATGCCAAACCAGCAAGGGGAAGCTGCTGACCTCCCCTGTTCGAAGGTTATAAAGGACACAGGTTTCGTGTGTCACATAGCTAGCTAGAGGCGATGGCTTCTTGGAGCTAATTCACGGCAGCTTTCGTCCTAATTTTGGGACTGCCATGTTGGCTTGGCGATAACTATTATATATATATATATATATATATATATATATATATATATATATATATATATATATATATATATATATATATATATATATATATATATAAAGAGAGAGAGAGAGGGGGTGTAATAATAACAATAACGGAATTTATAACCATTTAATTCATCGCTACGCGAGTTTTCATAGATCACATGTCTCTTAAGATCACAGTTCGTTTTCCTAGGATGATTACAGCGCAGTCCGTCATTAGAGCGTGGAATAGGAGCTTTATTTGCATATTCAAAACGTTTCCTGTAGACAAAGTAAAAAATATATATATGTATATATACATTCGGTAGTTATGCATGTAGATACATCATATATATTCAAATATGATGTATGTATACATTCGACAATTATACATGTATACACATAATGCGTATGTATGTTTGCCTGCTTGTAGGTGTGTATGATTATATATATATTTGGAACATATTTTGAATGTGTAAGTGCATGGATATGTGTGTAAAAATGCTCTTAAATATATATTTGAATCGTTGAGTGTATGAACGTAGAGCTTTTGATTGATGAATTTAGAAGCGACTACTCTCAGGTCCGTTGTAAATATGTGCTGTGCGTAAAAACAGAAAGCCCACGCCTACGCACGTCAGTGATAGTCTCTTTCATACTAGCTTTTTTTCTCTGTTTTTTTTTCCTCTCTATTCTGTATTCATGTGTCTGTGTGTTTGTGTGTGCGTATGGATGCATAATATACACCTTTGTTTGCACACATACACACACGCACACAGAACTATAGATGCGCGTGCATGTGTGTTAATATGTTTTTACGAAGCAAGGACACCTACTTTTTCTCAAGATTTATTGAAAATCGTTGTCAGCTTTGGTTTCAGTAGACTTTGTCACAATTTCAATATAACATCTCTTGTGCTGCCTCCTTTTCTCTCGTTTTCAACATCCCTACCCACCGCCACCACCATAATAAACACGTGGACGATCCCATTACGGTACGCCTACGTGAACTGTCAGCTCTCTCCATTGTAGTATATATTTGGCGTTTAATTCATTACATACTGTTTATCGTTGATAAAAGTTGTTGTGCTTTGCGTGTGGATATGTAGCTTTGTTGAAGTTCTTTTGTTGGGTTACATTCGTGTCAATATCTAATTCACCTTTGAGGAAATTAACGTATGGTATAGTGACCGTGTTTAGAAAAGGCATTTTTTGACCCGGTTTCCATTCTACCGAAGCAACTATTCAATTTTATCAGCATCATTAATTTACATTATTTTATATCACTAAATAGGATTATGATTACCACCGATGCTGTTTCCCATTACTTTATACATGCGTGGTGTCGTCCCTAATTTGAAAAGGCGAATATATTGGCAATATTATTAACATCAGAAGAAATATAATGCAGCGGTTTCGAATCTTATTCGAAATCTATTCATTTCATCTATATGACCAGCATCATACAATATCGCTTCACTTCCTAAACAAATGTGCAAACTTCTGCTTCTCAGATACACTCTCACACATGTCGAATCTTGTATAAGAATCAATCATTTTCCCTTATTTCTTCCTCGAAACGGGTATTATCTGGAAGGGCCTCCGTGCTTGCCTCTTCCTATTTGCATCAAACTACAGTTGTTACGATTCATAGGATACATATATAACACTAAGTTTTCTCGAAAGTGTCTTTGTGCTATGTAAAATAACTAGGAGCTAATACATACGTAAACTTATAACTGTTTTACTACCCGTGGCATTCCTCCAGAGTGACGAAATTATATTTTCGTAAACGTGTAATTGAACAGTGCATTGTAAATCATCGAATGAAATAATCGTTTATTAAGTAGATTAATTTATCATCCCATATTTGTAACTATTTCACTTAACATAATTTTTCGAACAGATATCAATTCGCAGCATTTGTTTGGATCTCATTTCATCCATTTCCAATATGAACACTTTTAGCTACTGACGTCATCAATTTGTTTTATCAACATAGTATAGTTAATAACGTCCGAGGAAAGCAGTGTTAAATATGCTATCCAAACACGAGCTTACGTGAAAAGTAATTGCGATAATCTTCAATAATAGATCGAACCCTTCTACGCAGGATTATGAAGATAACTCATTAAAAGCTACATGCACATAGTTTAACCTTTCGGCATTCGGATTACTCTGTTAATTGTAATATCTGTTTATTCGCATTGATTTTAATTAAATCATGCTTTATCTTGTAGCACCGAGATTTCGATTATGTTGTTGCTTATTTTCAGAATAAGAGGCCGGTTCTTGCCAGTTTTAACATAAAACAGGTAGAAATACTTGAGCTGGATATTCCAGTTTTAAAGCTTAAAGGATTGAACATTAATTGAAGAAGTCTTTGAAAGGAAACATCATCTCTTTGAAGCAGGGAAAGGTTTCGCTACCTGCCGTGCAATTGAGGGGAGATTTACAGTAAAAATAAAGTGGATAAACATATTCAGTATTACATGGAAAAGAGGTACACATGTGTTGCATATAACCGCTTCAAAGAGGCCTTCACATAACCCGTCTAAGAACGAAGCTTTATATCAAAGATTCGAAAGTAAATCATTCTTCAAATGATCCACAAGTATTAAAACAAAACGTTAAACTATGGACATAGAGCTACCAATGGTTTCGCATCCACGAAAGCTACAACTGTGCGGTCAGCTCATCAGACTCTCTCTCTCTCTCTCTCTCTCTATATATATATATATATATATATATATATATATATATATATATATATATATATATATATATATATACTTTATTTAAAAGCAGCAGAAATATAACAAAAAAACCCGTTACTCTGAGTTTCACGTCCGATGAACGGGAACGTGAAACTCAGAGTAACGGTTTTTTTTGTTATATTTCTGCTGCTTTTAAATAAAGCATATTACTCTACCTCTGGTATTTGAGTACTCTTTTTTCCACCTTGTTGCACATTTCATGTGCTTACTCCGGTATATATATATATATATATATATATATACAGAGAGAGAGAGAGAGAGAGAGAGAGAGAAAGAGAGAGAGATACACACATATATAAGGGCTTCTTTCAGTTTTCGTCTACCCAATCCACCCACAAAGCTTTGGTTGGCCTGGGGCTATAGTAGAAGAGACTGCCCAATTTACCACGTAATGGGACTGAACTCGGAACCATGTGGTTGGGAAGCTACCACACAGCCACGCCTATGCATACGTATATTATATGTATATGTATTTACACAGATACATATATATATATGTGTACATACATACATACATACATACATACATTCATACATACATACATACATACATACATACATATATGCTTGTGTGAGTATTTGTGTGCGACATGCCAGGGGACTTATCTCGTTATATCCATGCGTGGTGAGAAATCCATACTTTATACTATGAAATTTTTTATCAATATCACATAGTTATTCATGAGTAAAATCATACATGTGTTATAAATATATTGAAATCTTATATCAAGAAATCTATGAATGAATTATTGACTGTACTATGTACAACTACACTAAAGTTGGAAAGCAATAGTTGAGAATGGTCGATTTGTTACGATCATATCAGGGAAAATGTTTTAAACGTTTCAATATCATTGATCGACAAAACGATATTTTAGCGATATTTCAAATACCGAAATTTTGAAATTCTTGTAGCAACGAAGATAATATGAGCTTTTACCATTAAGGTCACATATTTTGAAACGCTACCATACATTACCTACAGTACTTGGATCTTATTTCATCGACCCTAAAATGGAAGATATAGACTATGTGGGTACGACCCGAAACATAAAATATCGGACGAACTGCTTCAAAGAATTTAACGCTTCTATCATTTCTATTAAATATGTATTTCGACTAAAGTAAACCATACTAAATATATGATCGGATAGCTACAGATAACATATTTTTAATGGTTACACGAGTAATTATGCGTTGAAGAAAATACAGTATTGCAAAGATTTATATTATTTTATTCATTTCAGTAAATTAGGGAGACAACTTTGGATGTATTTCTTTCGTATTAATCCTTTACTGTGATGCATACAATTTACTGCGATTGTTCTTTTCATTAAATATTTTAACATTCTTATTGTTTCTCATACTGACGGCGTTTCTGCGCAATTAATTCCAGTGACTTATTTCTATTATATAATCATGTTGTTAGAACATATTTTCCTTCACAGAAATTACAACAAAGTCAATGTTATAAATTGGAATACTATTGACGCTGATTTTATTTTCCAGTCTTTCAGCCGACTGGAAGCATTCGATGGAATAAATAGGCGTCATATATCGAGATGCATTCAGACTGGATACAACCATCTATAACTTCACGTACAAAAGTTGTCTGTATTTTCTTGTTAGAAGGAAGCATTTTATTTGGTGGAAGAACTGCATTTTTTTTATGAATGTGGAGCCTGTTAGTGAGGAAGGAACCTGTGTCCACGGACAACGCTGATGCGCCGACACGAGTCAGGTCGAAACAAACAATACAGTCATATAATACAATGGTTTCAAAGAAGTTCATCAGCAAGGGCAAAACTCTACGTGACCAACGTAGCGATGAGAGCGTGCTGGGTGCAGTAGTTAAAGCTGAGTGCGAAGTCAAGATGGAGTGGACACAGTATAAGTGACAAATGGAGGTATACAGGTGAATTAGTCAGTTATGCCTGTATAGGAATGGCAGGAGTTCAATTAGAATTGGAGGCCATTGAATGTATAAGCCTCCAGAACCTTATTTTGAAATGGATGTCCTTGAGTTTTATTGCTGGACTTCCCATTTTCTTAACTCAGCAAGCAGTTAGATATTAGAATGAGAACAAGCATTTTTTTTTTCTACTGGCGTTGTACACTATACGGAAGTATCTTGTCTAGAGAGCTGAGAAGAAATTTAGTGAACTCATACTACATCATGTTAAGTTGTTAGTTTGTCAGAAAGCAATAAATGCATAACTGATCTGCTGTGCTTATGCATAAAATCATGATTATTTTAATCAATTTTCCGAGATCAGGACATTTAACCCCAATTAATTTATATTACTAAAATATTAAGACTTCCTATTTTCCTTCTACTATATAATATATGAGATGGAACAATAAGTCTCGCTATCGGTGAAGTTCTCATTTACATTATATTCTAAAGTAGTGTGCTGAAAGACTTGTTAGCGCGTCGGACAAATTGTTAAGAAACGTTTATTCCGGCTCCTTAACTTCGGTGACAAATCTACCCGAAGTCTACATGGTATTTCATCATTTTTGGGGATTGATAAAAACAAATCACTTTTCAAGTAGTGTTGTTGTTGTGAGCGGCTTTCTCCGCCGCCTTCGAAAATTGCTGGCCCTGTGGCAAAATTCAAAAGAATATTTATGTAGCTTCTCGTCCAAGACAGTCAACTCTGAAAGTCTCAGTCGACAGAGCTGAATTGGGCGTGCAACAAAGCGATATTGTTCGCCGCTATTAAGAGCAGGAAATCCTCATTGTGAAATCAGTAACGTTGGTGTTTCATTTCATGTATACTATGTAGTTTAACTAGGGCTTGTCATTGTGCACCGACACGAAGTATCAAACTTACAAATGCTAAATAAGGAAACAAGTACATTTTCACAATTTCGTTCTGGCATATAATGGTGCAAATTCACCAATAAATCTTTCCAACAAATTCAAATTCATTTTCCTCTAAGTATAGATATGTAGTAGAAATGAAGCAATGCACAAACTATTTTAGACTACCC
>NC_142936.1:46930244-46942744 GCF_046866305.1 Octopus bimaculoides
AAATACATATATAAAAGCATACGTATATATATATTGATAATAAGGAGAATGAAGAATTTAAAGTTCAAAATTGCCATAAAGTGCACCATCTGACAGAATCAGCTTTGGCATTTTACATATATATATATATATATATATATATATATATATATATATATATATATATATATATATATATATATATATATATATATATATATATATATATAGTAAGGAGGTGATATAATATCCAGGCAGATACTGAATTGCTCTATGTAAAATGTTATATATATATATATATATATATATATATATATATATAACAGAAAAATACTCTCGTAGAGTAAGTTCAAAATTATGAGAAACAAGTCTATAGTTTTAATAAAGTTTGAATCGTGTTTTTCAATGTGAAATTATTTTCATTGATTTTAGTTGTCCGAATATTTTTCAGTAGACATTTCACATTTAAAGAACCTACTTAATGACGATGCCTTCAATCCCATCACTTAAAGCAACCGACACATACACACACACATGTATGTATGTATGTATGTATGCATGTATGTATGTATGTATGTATGTATGTATGTATGTATGTACAGATAGATAGATAATGTGAGTGTATGCATTTATGTATTCATATATATATAAAGTGGAATATTTATTTCATTTTAATTAAAAATTCATGTATCTAATTGCCTGTTTTCCTAAGCCAGTAGAAGGAAGGTGATGTGTAACATCGTTTATTGACTAAAAACAATTGTCATCTATTTTCTTTCTTTTTTTTCTTTTTTTTTTTTTGATATAACATGAAAAATGGAATATAGCATGAATTGATTGTAAAAAAGAGTTGGAAGTTGCACGAAGGAGGATCACCAATTAATTATTCTCTAACAACAAGCAATCAGAAATATCATTTATCTTTTGAATTAACTTTGATGTGTGTTTGAGTGTTTCATTCCGTTGAATTATTTTTTTTTTATTTCTTAATTCAAATTATTTTCTCTGAAGCAATTCAAATTATAGAATTTTCCTACTATTTCTAATTAAGAAGGCAGTTCCATTACGTAAAGATTAATAATTCTAAAACTATTCGTTCGTGGCTTGCTCATTAAATACTATTTAATATTTCACACTTAATCCATAGTTTCAATTTCTGAAAATTCTTCTTTTTTTTTTTACTTGCAACATAGTACTAATTTCCTTTAGCTCTGTAATCAATTGTAATGTATTGTGGAGTAACTTGGAAGACGAATCGTCAACTGTCCTAATTCCACACTTATCAGTTTACAACATATCACACAGTTCATTGAACCAGATTTTGCCAGAGTTATATTTCAAGTGGCTTTTAGGAAAGTAACGTTGCTCACTTATTCATCTTCTCGTAGATCCAGCATTGATCAGGGACCCGTTGCTAATAAATATACATCTGAGGAGAGAGTTTTTATTCTACCTGGAGTAGCTACTAAAATGTACGCTATTTTCTAATTCATAATCCGTTTGAGAACCAAATAAATGATTCTTTGAATACCCCTGGACCTAATCGATCATCACTTGGTGTGGTAAATTCTTATACAAGTAAATTTGTTTTAAATGATAGTATTGTATTTCTTAGTTTATTTTGTTTATATTACACTTAAACAAATTAAGGTAAGATGCCATATATTCGATTAATATATCTTGACTCTACAACGTGGCAAGCTGCGCGCCAGGCATTCCATTCGTTTTTACGTTCTGTGTTCAAATTCCTCCGATGTCGACATATTCTTACGGGGTTAATAAATTCCTCCGATGTCGACTTATACTTACGAAGTTAATAAATTCCTTCGATGTCGACTTATTCTTACGGGGTTGATAAATTCCTCCGATGTCGACTTATTCTTATGGGGTTAATAAATTCCTCCAATGTCGACTTATTCTTACAGGATTAATATAATGAATACCAGTAAAGTACTGGGGTCAATGTAATCGACTTAACCCTTCCGCTGAAATTGATGTTGGGCCAAAATTTGAAACCGTTATTTTTTTACTCTTTACATAGCACAAACTTAGGTTTCAATTTTATTATTTTCAAGAATTTCATTCACCAAACACTTTTTAGTTGGAATCTTTCTCCCATATATTCTTCATATATAAAGCGCCTTATTACCAGAGAATAGTTAAATGCTGCTTCAATTTATCACATTATCGATTCCTCGATTCCTTATATTGGAACAATGCCATACATTTGCGAGAAATTAGAATCATCGATTGATTAGTGAAACTTTAGTATATGACCCAAGAATTTTGTACTGGCATGTTTGATCTCAGAATTAAAATTGAGGCAGCTAAATTATTCTACCTACTTCATAACGCCTGATCAAAATACCAAGAACGTATCCAATAGACAAATCTCTACACTTTGATCGCATGTTTGAGCAGCTCGACTGATTGAGACTAAAGCAATTTTTCCCCCAATTCTTTCTAATTTTTAATGTAAATTCCATTATCAATGACACATCTTGAATTAAGTGTCCACTATCTGATAAAGTTCAAAATGGGAAAAGATTCGCCCGCATGAACGTAGGTGCAAATATAATGCACGGTTTATTAATAGGAAAAATAGAGAAAAGAAACCATGAGAGGGAGGGAAAGAGAGAGAGAGAGAGAGATCGGATATAATTTCGCATAGATCTTCAAACACATACTTTGTTATTGAATAAGACGCTTAAGCAAAGTTTTCTCAGAAGTTAAAATCCCATCGAAGGAATAAAATTATTTCAAATATTAGCATTTCAATCAAAATAAGAGTTATAAATACAAGCAGCACATTTAATTGGCATGCATAGCAATACTAGTTTAATATCTTTAGTACTTTAAGACGGCGATCTGGCAGGATTATAAGCACACTGCGCGAAATGCAATGGAGTATTTCGTTTGTCTTTATCTTTTTAATTCAAGTTTAACTGAGAATTATAATTTTCCTTTACGATATAACATTGGAAACAGCTGTTTATATAATTTTTTTGTATATATATGTATATATATATATAAATATATATATATATATATATATATATATATATATATATGAATATCCTTGTATTACACACACAAATATATATATGTGTGTATGTACACACACACACACCATTCTCACGTATACACACACGCTTGCGCACCTTAGGTCGCTGGGGACATCATCACCTGTGCCAATATTATTATTTTTATTATCTCCCTTTCACTCAACTTCTTTTTTCCAGTCATCACGACTTATTGGATAGTTGAACTCTGCACTTTTTTACTCTCTGTTTTTTTCCTTCTCTCTCTATTTTTTTCCTCTTAAACCTCTGTCAAAGAGCGTAGGCTCGAAACTTAGAAGACTTTTCCATTAAACTAATACATCTGCTTGTTGTTCCTAAACCTGTCTTCTTATCTTGTTTTCTGTAAATTTGAACTATACACAAACACATACATAGATACCCACAAATACACACACACACACAAATATATATATATATGTCTCCCTTCAAAATGGCTAATATTGTGTGTACAAAGACAATGAACTTACTATTTTTTATCTGGGTCCCTAAGCAACTAATATTCTACGAATATTCTATCATAATTTTTAATATTTCATCAAATGTCTCACTTCCTAAAATCATGTTTAATTAATAAGACATTCGATTATTCCACGGTAACTACTTATAAAACGAATGAAATGGTGCTATACATATTTATAATTAAATAGTAACTGTAGAAACTTGAAAAGTTCCACTTGGTATTGACTGAAGTATTAGATTATCGGAAGCACGAATCAGTAGTACGCAAATACCATATCAAATTACTACTACTACTACTACTACTACTACTACTACTACTACTACTACTACTACTACTACTACTACTACTAACAACAATAATAATAATAAATGCCCTAATGCAGTACCAGGCAATGCATGCCCTGATGCAGGATCAAGCAGTGGCTATGCCCCAATGTAATACCAGAGAGTGGCTCTCATGGTTTTTGATCTTAATTGATTGGAAGTGTTCTCATGTACATTGTCTTGTCTTGATATAAAAGTTGGACTCCAGCAAACGTTCTGATACATACCACAGATTTGCTTGTCAGTTGCTTTACCATAACCAGTTGAGCATGTCTTCTACTTGCTGACGATATGTGCTTCTCTGACTGCATACAGAAATAGTGAGGGTGCATCATAGCCATGTGTTGAGAGAAATTCTTTGGATTTGAATAATTCATCTCTGAAAACATAGGTGTTTTGTTCATCATCCTTAAACAAACCTTATTCAGGGACCTTTTGAGTGGGATGGGCTCAAAACACACTTAGCCGTATAAGATAATAATCTAGAATTTCAAATGTAGAGACTAGTGCTATGAGTACAATAATTGTTGAAATCATACATGAGTGTATAGCAATCTCATTGTTATTTACTAGTAAATGTTTTAATATTTTTATTTGATAGAAAAGTATTATTTGCAGATCACTCATTTATTTTTGAATTTTTGAATGAAAAGAAAAAAATACATATATAAATGCATAAGAATATATGCAAAAATGATTCCTGAACGATGGTGTTTTATATATGTGAAGTCTAGTAACCAGTTGACCTAGCGGGGCCTCATCTCCGTCAGGGAATCCTGTGTGCAATAAGACAAGTGAAAGAATAAAAGATACACACCAGCGCGCGCACGCACCCACGCCCACACACATGCACACATATATGCATATATATACATAAATATATACAATAAATTAATGATGATATACATATGTGTACAATTATATAAAGGGAGCAAGCGCGAAAAAGGCCCATCTCCAGCATGCTTGAATTCACAATTAACGTGAGGTCTTTTTAATATTCTCAGCCTTGTGTATATTTAATATTCTTAGCCATGTCTATATTTATCTGGCAGTTTTGGTAATTTTTTGAATGTATCGCCACTTTAAGGAGAAACCCCTAAATCTGTGATTCTCAATCGGGTTCCATATGGCCCTTGGAGTCCATATGAAATTTTGGTTTTAATATTTATGTCCAAGAAATTATTTATAGTTCTACAATACACGAGGTATAATTTTATACAGTTCCTAATAATATTTGATTATAAAAATACAGTAGGAATTTCGTTTCTTATACTTTGAATGGCTATGGTGGTCCAGCAGAGTAAGATATGAATCCAAGGTCTCCATAGACAAAAAATGCTTGTGAACCACTGCCCTAAACAAACGCATTTTACTTGCTTTTTTTCGCTGAAGTCTCTTAAAATTTGTTTAGGATTTTTAAATTGAAATATTAGAAAGATTAGAAAGACATTATTAAACACTGCGGGAATTTAAAGAAAAGAAATATTTCATAAATTAACAATGCGCCTTTTTGCTTGTTTCCGATATCGTATCCCGCTAATACACTTTTATTGACGTAAATCCTCACTAAAGTAAATACGCAATAAGAAGAGCGCGATGCGTTAAGTAATGAAATCCAGATTGACTTTATTCATTGAACTGAACAATAAATATATTGACAGTTCGTTTCTTTACCTCAGGTTCAAAATGAAAAATGATATACGCCCACACACAATTGCAGCAGAAACAGCAGCAACAACAACAACAATATCTATAACAGCAGAAATTCAAAAATTCAAAAGATGGTGACGTCCTTTCTGCTAGGAAGGAACGCATTATAATCCAGCTGAAATTTTGAATGTCTGCATTTCCGCGTATTTTTCATTGTTCGTATCGTATTCGATGTATGTGTATATGTCTATCTATCTATCTATCTATGTATCTATCTATCTATCTATCTATGTATCTATCTATCTATCTGCATATATATGTATGCATTTTATAAAATAAAATACTTCAATAAATGCTGGAGATGCGAGGTTATATATTCCAGTCATTATTGACAGTATTTCCTTTAAGTGAAACTGATTTAAGTAATTTCATGAAATAGCTGCAGTTTGTTGTTATTACTCTATTAGGCGCACTAGTTTGAATCTTATTGTAAATTCCGTGTCGACGGCGAATTTCTGTTTCGCTTGATCTCATATTCACACATTAATATCTATTTCCTCATCGGAGCTTCAGTTCATATAGCGGAATATTTTGTTCAAATGAATTATTATGCAATTATAATAGAACCGAGATTAAACTCATCCGACTTGTCTCTTCCAACGCCAGTTCCTCTATAGGAGGGAAAGACGAAAAGTGTCTCTTATATCTAATTTACAATTGCAGTTAAAAGCGTTGAAAATCACAGAAGTCTCAATACATTTGCTCAATTCACAAGCTTTTCTATATTTCTACTTCAAAAATGTTTTAAATTTCTGTTATACAGAGAGAATTAAGTACTAAAAATATTTATTGCAAAATTTTCGCGCAAGGCCAGCAATTTGCGAGAAGGCGAGTAAATAGATTACATCGACCTCAAGGTAGATTGGCACATTTTTTAAATCAAACCCAGCAGAATGAAAGGCAAAGTGGGCCTCGGCGGAATTTGAGTGCAGTATTGCGAGTAGTACTTGGCACGATGTGTAGAAGTTGCACACTTTCCAACAAAGATCGTGTGGAGTGATGAGGCTACATTCAAATTAAATGATTCAATTAACCGCTACAGTTGCATCTACTGGGGACCTGAGAATCTGCATGTTATGGTGGAACACCATGTTAATTTACTAGGTGTTAAAGTGTGGTGTGGATCATCATCAAGCGGATTAGACACTTCTTTTTTGACGCTACTGTGACTGGTCACATTTACTTGAACGCGCTGCAACAATCTGTCATGCCAAGCATCAGAGAAGACTATGATGATGAGAAGTTTTGTTTTCAGTAAGATGGTGCACCCCCACACTACCATCGCGATGTTAGACCCTTCCTTGATGAGATCTTGCTAAACAGGTGGATTGCACGAAAATGTTTCGTCGAATACCCTCCGCGTTCACCAGACTTCACACCACTAGACTCTTTTATGAGGATACCTAAAAGACAAAGTCTACTTTATGCAATCTGCGAATGTGCTTTTTAGATGGCACCAGCCAAAGGTCTAGAGAGTAAAATGATACCATAAACATGGTAGCATTTCAAATAACTAAGTGTACTGCATTGCCAACTATCTCACTCCAAAATTTCATCATCTCATTTCCGTTCTCACATCAGTAGGAATAAGATAAGTATGTCTTACCTCATAAAAATCATTTAATTTCTGGTGATGTTCTTTCTATCATATTTGTTGTGGATATTCTTTGATCACTGTCGCAGTTAGGTTTACATGCAATTCAAAATACCTGGAATGAAGAGATAAAATTGAGTGAGAACTTTTTGTCAAGAGTTCAAGAAGTTACTCTGTTAACTCTAAGGAAATTATTCTCTCATAGATTTAATGTGGTGCTTAAAATGGAACGACTTTTGAGTGTGTGGATTTGGGATTCATATTCGACGTAAGTATGCCGATAAGCACAATAGTATTTGTAAATAAACAAAACTTTGTATGTCGATCCCCAGAAAAAGAAATTTGACACTTCTAAAGGAAGACCATTTTTCCGGCTAGTAAAATGATTTAAGAAGGCACCAACATCGATTGTCAAACGATGGTGAAGGGACAAACACAGACGCAAACGTAATTGAGGTTGAACGAATTGGTCCATGTACTTATTTTTAAGTCTGGTATTCCAATGGTCACTTTGCTGAACTGCTAGGGATATAAACACACCCACATCAATTGTTAAGCAGAGGTGGGAGACAAACACACATATACATGCACAAACACATGTATGTGTATACGTACATACATACATACATATTGTGAATTTACGCAATATCAAATGACAGCTGAAGCTGCTAGCGCTGATATAGAGACAACTGCCAGGTATAATGAGTATTTGAAAAAAAAATTTACTATAGGTGCAGGAGTGGATGTGTGGTAAGTAGCTTGCTTACCAACCACATGGTTCCGGGTTCAGTCCCACTGCATGGCACCTTGGGCAAGTGACTTCCACTATATCCTCGGGCAGACCAAAGCTTTATAAGTAGATTTGGTAGACGGAAACTGAAAGAAGCCCGTCGTATATATGTATATATATATATATATGTTTGTGTGTCTGTGTTTGTCCCCCTACCATCGCTTGACAACCGATGCTGATGTGTTTACGTCCCCGTAACTTTGCTGTTCAGCAAATAGAGACCGATAGAATAAGTACTACGCTTGCAAAGAATAAGTCCTGGGGTCGATTTGATTCGACTAAAGTCGGTGCTCCAGCATGGCCGCAGTCAAATGACTGAAACAAGGAAAAGAGTAAAAGAGTAAGTGTGACTAACACCAGAACAAGTACACGATCTTCATGAAACTGAACTTTTCTGAAAGTCCCAGTTTACTAGAACTTTTATTTCTCGAGAAGAAAAATCAACACTTGGATTAAAACATCTGACGGTTCATCAAAGACATGACGCTCGTGATATGAATTTGACATCCCTACTCGTATGTCACTCCGAAGATCTACGGGCTTACAAAGATAATGCAATTTTAAATCTATTTCTGATTTGGATTTCAAATGATACATGAATAACTAAACGTTTTTTCGAAGAGTTGTTTACAAACATTTTCTTTTTAGTTGCAGAAAGGTATTCTTTTGTTCTTTTACTTGTTTCTGTCATTTGAGTGCAGTCATGCTGGAGCACAACCTTAAGGGGTTTTAGTCGAACAAATCGACGCCACCAGGATTTAGTTTTTATACCAAATACTTATTTTATAAGTTCCTTTGCCGAACCGCTAAGTTACGGGTAAATAAACACACAAACATCAATCATCAAACGATGGTGGCGGTACAAACACAGACACAGACATATGATGCGCTTCTTTCAGTTTCCGTCTACCAAATTTACACACAAGGCTTTCATCGGCCTGAGGCTATAGTAGAAGACACTTGCCCAAGGTGCCACGCATTGGGACTGAATCCGGAACCATGTGGCTGGGAAACATGTTTCTTGCCACACGGCCATGTAGAATGCTAGTCATAATATTTCAAGCAAAAGCATTAATCGTTTTGTTCTTTACACTCAGTCACCCACTGAACTTTCATGAACTTTCTCGAAGCTCAGCATTAAGTGAATGCTGTAGATAGCATAGGTGAGACAAGGGATGAAGTGAAGCCTTCATCGCTGAAAGGTGCTTGGAAAAATACTGCGAGATTGTACCTGGCATATTACAAGCTTTCCACAATCAAAAAGTCTACATCAAATTCGAGAAGGTTTTGTCGCATGTAAATGATGTAGGATTTGAAGAAATCATAAAGAGCAATGGGGTTGCGTTGGCAGTATCCCATAGAGAAGGGTTATCTCATGAGGGACGTATGTTATGAAAAAAAGAGCAGGCTGATACGACAATTAAGAAATTGCACCCGCTTCACTAAAACTGATTCTGAAGAATATCGATAGAACTGGTATTTATTAGTTAACTTTTACTTGTTTCAGTCACCGGACTGTAACCCTGCTGGGACAACACCTTGAAGAATTTAGGTCAAAGGAATTGACTCCAGTACTTATTTATTAAGCCATTATGCTATCGATCTTCTTTGCTGAACAGCTAGGCACATAATTACCTCAATATCGATTGTCAAAGAGTAGTGGGGGACAAACCCACACACACACACACACACATATGCATATATATATATATATATATATATATATATATATATATATATACATACACACACGCAAACACACACACACACACACACACACACACACACACACACACATATATAACAGGCTCCTTCCAGTTTCGTTCGAATTAATCCACTCACAAGACTTTGGTCGGTCCTAGACCATTGTATAAGACACTTGCCTAACCTACCAGGCAGTGGAACTGAACTCGAAAGCATGTGGCTAGGAAGGGTACTTCTTACCACACAACCAAACTTCTTATCACACGCCAATAGAAGAAAGTTTGTAAGTATTTTGCTGGAAACAACCCTAAACATAAATGAACTCAGTTTCTACATTGAGCTGTACAAAGACGATACCCCACGAATATGAAATAAAGTAGGGTAAGTTCTTAACCCATTCCAGTACATGTTGATGGTGGCCAATTAGAAAGTTATGTCACTTATCTTCCCAATATCACCGTTGACGCAGAGTTTAACATCATTTGTCGTAGGAACACAACCGGTATTATGATTGTTATATATTCCCTAATGAACTAGCAGGATCGTGAGCACATCGAGTAGAATGCGTAGCTGCATTTCGTCTGCCCTTGCGTTCTGAGTTCAAATTCACTTTGCTTTTCATCATTTCGGGGTCCATAAAGTAAGTACCAGTCAAATGCTGGGGTCGATGTAATTGATGTCACCCTCCCTTCAGAAACTGCTGGGTTCGTGCCAGATTTTGAAACCGTCATATATTGCCTGACAATTTCCTCTTCAAACGTTTTTATGTATGTATGTATGTATGTATGTATGTATGTATCTATCTATCTATCTATCTATCTATCTATCTATCTATCTATCTATATCTATCTATATCTATCTATCTATCTATCTATTTATCTATCTATCTGTTTGCCTGTATGTATATATATATATATATATATACATACACATACAAACATAGTAGTGTGTGTTTAGAATCTGTTATTTACACATATATAAGGGATGATGTTTTTTTGGTTTTTGTTGATATTGTTTTTCGAAAGGCACGTGGGTATTTGGCTTACAATCGTAACGTCGTGAATTCGGTCCCCGTCGGCGCGTTGTGTCTTCGAGGAAGTCACTTTATTTCACATTGTTCCAGTTCACTCAGCTGGCAGAAATGTGTAGTGCCTGTATTTCAAAGGGCTAGCTCTGTCACAATCTATGTGACACTGAATGAATCTCCCTGAGAACTTCATTTAGGGTACACGTGTCAGTGGTGTGCTAAGTCACTTGCTTTCACGAGCACGCTGTTCCGTTGATCGGATTGTCGTCGTAACCGACGAAGTACCAGTTTTTCGAAAAACTCTGTTGTAACACATCACGATTTACATGAAAATCAATGGGTAAATTAATTTCACGTTACAGCAAAATCGTATGAAAGCATTGTTAACGCGAGGGATTTCTGTATATCCTGTGTATATCGACATCAGCAATCCGAATCGACAGAGAAAGAAGTCTTGGCAATGACATCATTAGTTTTCTAGTTTTCCTATCAATTTGCATCTGTTTAGGAATATCGATGAAACACACTTGGCTGTCCCTCGCAACTAGAGATCAACTTAGTGCACGTTAGGATATAAGATACATTACTCCAGCTCTCGTCACTCTAAAATCATTAATCTTAAATCAATGCAAGAAATCAATATTATTATTTTTTATTTAAAAAAAAAAAGACAATTTGAATGGCAGATATTTGTTAAATACCAGATGTATGATGTGCAGTAGTTCTTTTTCGTCTCGTTAGGTTCTGAGTTCACATTCTGCCTCGGAGAAATTTATCTTTCATCTATGCTCGATCGATAAATTTAAGACCGCCAATCAATGAACGAGTTCGATTACATCGATGGACATTTAATAAATAACCTGTGGACTTGGACCAAAGTTACAAATCGTCCTCATAATTTTTTCAGTTGGTTTATGCAATCATCATTATCGTTATTATTATTATTATTATTACTATTATTATTATTATTATTATTATTGTTATTATTATTATTATTATTATTATTATTATTATTATTATTATTATTATTATTATTATTCAAGCAGCAAGCTAGCAAAATCGTTAGCACACCGAGCGAAATGCTTAGCGGTATTACGTTCTGAGTTCAAATTCCACCAAGATCGACTTTGCCTTTCATCCTTTCGGGGTCGGTAAATTAAATACCAGTTGAGTACTAGGAGCGATGTGATCAACTGGTCCCCCTCCCCACAAAATCCAGGCTTTGTGCCTATATTAGAAAGGCTTATTATCCTTATTATCGTAAGGGTAAATTAAATACCATCAAAACACTGGAGTCGATGTAATCGACTCATTCCTCCCCCACAAAATCCAGGCCTTGTGCGTTTAGTATTATTATTATTAGCGTTATTATTATTATCATTATTGGTATTATTATTATCATCATCATCATTATTATCATTATTATTATTATTATTATTATTATTATTATTATTATTATTATTATTATTATTATTATTATTATTATTATTATTATTATTATTATTATTCAGGCGGTGAGCTGGCAGAATCAAGCTGGGCAAAATACTTAGCCGTATTCAGTTCTGAATACAGACGAAATGCCGAAGTCGATTTTGCCTTTCATCCTTCCGGGTGTAGAATAAGTACCAGTTGAACTCTGGGTCGATGTACTCGACTTATCCCCGCCACCGAACTTGCTGGCCTTGTGCCAAAATTTGAAATAATAATTATCATTATTATTCAGGTGGACACCTAGCAGAATCGTTAGCATGCTGGACGAAATGCTTAGCAGCATTCTGCTTTTTTTTTTTTCTATTACGTTTTGAGTTCAAAATTTGTCAAGGTCGACTT
>NC_142936.1:46947744-46977744 GCF_046866305.1 Octopus bimaculoides
TGTCTACCCCCTACTTAACCTGTTTCATCCATCTGTGGCGATGACAGGCATTGTTCTTCCAGTCAGTCTCCTGCATATCACAGTCCTTAAATCGCAGCCTTGGCTTCTGCCGGGGTCTCTTTCTATTCACAAGTTTCCCTTATAGCATCTGCTTATGTATCCTTATATCCTTCATTCTAATAAGGTGTCCAGTCCAACGTAACAGGTGCTTGTGCACCATCGCCTCAATACTCAAGATATCAGCTGTCCTCAGGACCTGTGTGTCTGGAGTTTTTAAGGTTCAGCTAACATTCAGAATGTGCCTGAGACGTCTCTGATGAAAGCGTTCAAGGACACTTACATGACGTTTGTAAAGGGTCCATGTCTCACATGAGTAAAGGAGCGATGTCAGTACACATGCACGGTACAGCAATTTTTGTTTGCCTTGTGATGCGATGCTGGGACCAGACACGAGGCTGAAAGGAAGGAAGGAACTGGTTGCTCTTTGTAGCTTGAAAGATATTTCATCATCTAGGGACCAAGAACATTTGAGTGTGCTGCCCAGGCAGACACATTCAGAATTGTTCCTTCAACCAAGACTGCTGGTTCCACATATGGATTTCCTGGTGCAGGCTGGAACATTACAACAGTCTTGTCCAAGCTAATGCTGAGTCCAAATGCTTTGCAAGAAGCAGAAATACGATTCATAAGTATCTGCATGTCATCCACTGTACGAGTGACTAAGTCACAGTCATCTGCATAAAGGAGGTCACGAATAAGAGACTGGAAAACTTTTGTATTGGCAGCAAGTCGGCGCAGATTAAAGAGGCGGCCAAAAGATCGATATCTGACATATATTTCCAGAGAGCTAACCTTAGGAAAAGCATGAGTAAAAGCAGCAGCAAAGTACAAAGAAAATAGAGTTGGGGAAAGGATGCCACACTGCTTGACACCATTCTCTACAGGAATGAGTCCCACCATCTCACCTCCATCCCATCATGAAATGATTTAATTATAGATACAAAGTGATCCGGACATCCAAGTTTGCCAAGTATTTTCCATAGAAAGGCTCTATATACAGTATCAAAGGCCTTCGTTAAATCAAATAATAACTGAATAATATCCATATTCTGCTGAAGCACTTCTCCTGCATCTATCTTGCTGTGAAAATCATATCCATTGTCCCTCTACCAGATCGGAAGCTACATTGTGATTCAAATAGGACATCATTTAGGAGACACCCATTCAGGCGGGTAAGAAGAATATTTGCCAGAACCTTGCCAGCAGCTGATAGTAGAGCAATACCTCTGTAGTTACCACACATTGTTCTGGCTCCTTTTCCTTTATAGAAAGGAGGAACAAATGCATTGCACCATCCCTCCAGACTGCACTAGTAAGTTCATGAAGGGACTGTATGATGTTATCACCACCAAATCGCAAGACCTCAGAACAAATTCCATCCTTTCTAGGTGCCCTACCAAGATTCAATTTACTTATTGATGTCATTACTTCATCTATTGAGGGCGTCGAATTTAAGGAGCCAATGATAGGTTTTCTTGCATAGTAGCAATCACTCATTCATCCACATCTGACTCATGGTTCAGAGAAGTGTTCGCTCCAGCGACCTGTGATTTCTGTTGATTTAGTAAATAGAGTGGAAGACTCCTTAGAAAGCAAAGGAGCTGATGTGGAGCTCTTAGGTTCATAAATTTGCTTCATAAGATGGTAAAGCTTCTTGCTGACATTTGCATCAGCAGCAGACTGAACATTACGAGCAAGATCCTCCCACCAAGTGTTCATCATCTTCCTGAAAGATCGCTGCAGTAGTGATTTTACACTGCTATATTGGGCAAGTCCTAGATTTCGCTGCACAGCAGAAAGTCCTCTGTGTAGCAATACATTGTGGGCATGGCGCTTTACAGACAATAATCGCTGAACTTAAGCATCATTTTCATCAAACCAGTCTCTGTGTCTCGCAGTAGCATATCCTAGTGTTTCAGCAGCACATTGAAGAAGATGGTCTCAAAAATCTGCCCATGCTGCAGTATTTTCAATGCTAGACAAGCGAGTCTGAATCTCTTTCCTCAATACAGTGTCATATATCTTGTGGTCATTCAGACGCCGAGGAATGCTGACTGGCCCTCTTTCTCTTTCACTCTAATCATCATCCGGAACTTTGTTCGCACCAGACTGTGGTCGGTCCAGCATTCCGATCCATGAAAGGACTTGACATTACAAACGTCATAGATGTCAATCTTGCGAATGATGACATAATCCAGCAAGTGCCAAACTTTAGACCTTGGATGTATCCACGTTGTTATGTAATCACCTTTGTGCAGAAAATGAGTGTTTGCGATGTAAAGTTTATGTTCATCGCAAAGTTCCAGTAGCATAAGACCATTGCTATTCATTTTCCTTACCTCAAAACGTCCTAGAGAGTTCCATGTTTGCCAGTCTGTTCCAACCCTAACATTGAAATCCCCCAGTAGAATGACTTTATCAGAATTGGGGATTTTCCTAAGTATGGCTCTCAGATGGGTACAAAAAAATACTTTTATCTTCATCACAGCTAGTCAAAGTAGGTGAATAGGCACTTATTAAAGTAGCAAACCGCCCATCTTTCAGGTGCAATCGCAGAGTCATTAGACATTCATTTATAGGAGCGGGAAGCTCCTCCAACTTCTTAAGGATATCAGATCGAACTGCAAGGCTAACACCGGCCTCTCTGCGCTCCCCCTTCTGCCTCCCCTTCCCCAAAAAAGGTGTATTCAACTCCTACTTCCTCAAGCTGACCATCCCCTTGTTTACGAGTCTCTGAAAGTGCAGCAATATCAATGTAATAACGGTTCAACAGTGCGTCTTTCAGGCCTACAATCACACTTGTTATCCAACAGAGTGCGTACATTCTAGCATGAAATGCTCAAGTTTCATCCAAATTTTGTAAATGAAAATCTCTTTGTTTTTTCGTGCGCAGGGTGGACGTCCGTCAGTCGCGCTAAACCTTTTCCAGAACCTCCCTGGTCTCCTGGTCAGGAGTGCCCTCTCCAAATGGAGCTGCTTAGACACCCATGCAGCAACCGAATCCTACCACTGTTTGGGCGACAAGGAGACGAATTTATATCTATTATGGGCCGCCTACGTGTAGGTGGCTGAATACATGCTTCCAAGACATCAAGTCTGAATACTTCACCGCAGGACTTCCGAATAAAAAATAAGATAAAAAATATACTACAAATATATAAATATATACTAAAAATAAAGGTATATATATATACTAAACATAAATAAATAAATATATATATAGGAATAAAAAGAAAAGGTACATTTCGAGGAGAGGTCAGCAATGCCCATGCAGAGTTTTAGGTCCAATAAGGCTTGCACAACACCTCGTAGACCCTCTCCACTTTATTGACATTATCCAGAGACAAGCCGGAGCAAGATGTCTGGTGCCAATATAAGTCGCAGGCTCAGGGATGTGGGAGCGCCGTGATCTCTAGCACAAACCAAAGATCCCCAAAATGTCCAAAGCCATTCCCTGCATATCTGGTTTTATATCAGAGTAACCTTCTCCTAGAGACATGCTTCAACAGAAGCTGAGGGGTACCTCATTTCCTGTGGTCTTTCGGCACGCCGGACACCATCCCAGAATTTCTGCATACTCGTGCTAAATATATATATATATAATACATATATATATATATACGTATATATACATGTATATATACAAATGCATGCATATATATATATATATATGTATATATATATATATATATATATATATATATACATACGAATATATATATATATATATATATATATATATATATATATATATATACATACGAATATATATATATATATATATATATATATATATATATACATACATGCACACATGTATATCTATCTATCTATCTATCTATCTATCTATCTATCTATCTATATATATATATATATATATATATATACATACATACACACACTCACACACACGCGCGGATCGCGGATACATACACATACAGACATATAAGTATACATTGCAGCTAGCCAGCTCTCTCTCTCTATATATATATATGTGTGTGTGTGTGTGTGTGTGTGTGTGTGTGTGTGTGTGTGTGTTTGTCTGTATGTTTGTGTGTGTGTATGCATGAATGTATGTATATATGTGTGTGTGTATGCGTGTGTGTAAATGAGGAAGAAAGAGAGCGTAAGGAGACTTTGTAGAAGCAGTTTGTTATTTATATCCTTCCTGATGAGACTTATGCATTGCTGACCATAATTTATCCTGTCGGACATTTTGGAGTGCATTCGTCGAAACATATGTATGTAAAAGAATTCAAGATATATATGGTTTAATATCGCGAGCGAGAGAGTTTGTCTCCTTGTTCAATTAACCTATTCTCTACGAAATACGACTTACTATCCTAGATTTAAATCCTGGGACGATTAAGCAACATTTAGCTACCTTGTAATTATTCCTCTAGATGTTCCCTTTAAATTATATATATATATATATATATATATATATATATATATATATATATATATATATATATCAAAAGAATGTGTTATAATACTATTCCACAGCCATACCAACAATCTAATAGTACTAATCCACATATACAAAACAGCCATCATCAGCTGCCCCACGGATATCATTATGGTTTCGACACTTGGGCAGTACCATTCAATCTGGTGGTGTCAGCAGCACTAGAATAAGTGTTGTTTACGAACAAACAAACCAAAGAAACCACAACTTTCAAACACATTTATCCATTGTACAACCGTATCGATAAATAAATTCCATATGTAAATTACAACCACTTTTAAATGCCTAACTAAACAGCGACAACTCTATTAAGCTATACAAAATTATAATCCCTACCGTCTTCCGTAGTCTAATACAAAAGTAAAAGCTTAATAACTACATTATTTCAATCAATCAATATATAGGCAGGATTAAACACTAACTTTACTAAAACTACAACAGAGACATTTAAATCAATGCACATTGTATCGGTATTAATAGTAAACTGCAATAACTAAATTATATGCTAAATTATGATCCATATACATAATAATCCCACCAGTCTTCCGTAGATACTACTGTAACGAAAGTTTAAACCTTATAAATTTTATCCCAAAACAAAACACGATTTAAATTAATTTAACTAATATTTTTTATGAGTGAAGCACATTATTTCATCATTCAAAAGTTACTAGTAAAACACTGCATACTCATTAATATATCACCAGTACAAGTTATAATATTAAGTTACCAGTGATCAATATACACATAAATTTCATTAAATAGGAACTAATAAATGTACTTGTAATAAACTAATATTATAAACCTTCCTATGTTTAAAGGTAATTAAACAGTCTAAAAGACAATAAAACTACAAGTATTAAAACTACAAGTATTAACACTTAAATGTTTAATCAGACACGCAGCGATCTCACCAAGAATTTAAAGTGCAACTAAATATTGCTGACGTAGTGCGTAATTACCACTTTCTCAATTGTCTCAATACTAGTGACGTAGTAAGCAAATAACTCGAAACTTAAACCTTCAAATCCTTACAAAAACGTAAACCTTCAAATCCTAAGCTGAAGACTAGTTATTACCCCACACAAACATACATCCATATATACATAGGCAAAAATATATTCGTACACATGTGCATATACATCTACACATATACTCGTACATATTCTCGCAGCAACGATATAGAAACATACTTATGCTAAAATATCCGTTTACGATCACATTCTTATACACATATACAAACGATCATATACATACACAAGAGCATATACATCTCAAAACATCGATAGACATAAACACAATTGTATACACTTACACACATATCAAGTTTCTAAAAATAGATTGAGGTGTTTATTGTACTGGCTAATGTGATAGTGGGGGACTGAGTAATCAGAGAGAGGGAGAGAAAGAATTGTATATTGATATACCCACGCGCACACATACACATAGATATACGTGTGTGTGTATGCACTATTATATCGGCCCACATACTTATGTACTTAAACCCATACGCATATATGCATATATATGCCCACACATACACCCATAGATATATGCATACACATACACACGTGTATATAAACACAGATACATACATACATACATACATACATACATATATATATATCCATACACATACATGTATACATGTCCATATATGTATTATTAAACAATTAAAAGATAAGATTGGGGAGTTAAAAAATAGAGACAATGGAAATTCAAATAGGGTTACTGGAGATTACTAAGCGGTGTTCGGTATATGTACTGTGTGGTGATTAGGTTGCATTTAGATTTGGGCAAATTTTGAAGGTATGAAAAAAGCGATGGTTGCATGTACCTAAGGCCTCATATTAACTTAGTAGTATTCAAGAGTTGTGTTTTGATATGTGGGATGCCTCTTTTAGGCATAACTTACCGGCTGAGCGTTGACCCTGGTATGGAAGGCCTGAATCTATTATGGTCCATGACAAGATGTATAGAATATTTCTAATTTTGAGTTGATGTATGTGACTGGCGTTTGTTTTGGATTTACTGTGTTTCTCGTATCTAAAAGAATTGAGAGGTGCAGCGTATCGTTGTGCAAAATTTATAGTTGACCCTATATATATGGTTGTAGACTTCTCAAGAATGGAGGTGGTAATACTGTCTAAGGAGAGGTTAGAGTTGGGGGAAGATTGGTCTATGTTATTAACATTATTATTACTGTTATCATTATTGTTTCTATCGTTGTTGTTATTCATCCTATCTGTAATAGTGGTGGAAGTTGGGGTAGTAGTATTCTTGTTAGTGTTAGTGGGATTGGCTGTGTTTTTGCTGTAGTTTAACGTATAGGGTTCTATATCGGAGCTATGTATATGTTGGGCGCTCGTGTATTCAGAGTTCTTACGGTGCACGTTTTGATGATAGAGGAGAAGGTTTTCGTCTATTAGAGGCCGTTATGATAGACTCAAAGTTGGGCAGGGAGGAGTGGGATAGCTTTAAGGTAGATCTATTAAAGATAGAGTAATATTTATGTTGATGAAGGGAGTTGGAGTCTAGTATATTAAAAAAGGATTTAGCGACGTTCTTAACATTTAGTGAGAAGGTGGATGTATATCATAGATTAGAGCATCCATCACATTTTTCTAGTTTCTTGGGGTAGTGGGATATATATTTTTAGAAATTAGAGGGTGGTATTATGGCCTGTTATTGCTAGCTGTTTTAGCTTTTGACCTAGTGTTATATGTGCCAATGTGGAGTCTAAGTTGTCTTAATCTGAGTCTTCCCGGGGATCTAGTATAGTGTATGTGTGGTCTGTTGTGATTCTGATTGTTGGTATGTTGTGATATGATTTGAGATATATGTTGCTCGAGCCTCGTATTAGAGACGTATCTTATTTGTTGAGAGAAGCCGCTTGGTTGTAATATGAGGCGTGGTAATTGACTATTTCCTCAGTGGATGAGAAATCAGATATACGAATCGTGATTCCCTTAACTATATTACCAGAGGTGGATTTGTGGTGATTGGAATTAATGTTTAAGTACTTAAATAATTGGTTAGGTTTGTGATATGGGGAATATTGGGAGATTTCTGAGTTTAAAGTTACGTCTAAAAACTAGTGGTTTTGTGGGAATTTTCAAAATAAATACGTTGAGGCCAGAGAAAAATGTCTATAAATCTTTCCTAACACGTTCTAAAGAGGATTTATTAACGCCCTTGGTGACTAGCAAAGCGTCATCTCTGTAGAGGCCTCCCTTGATGTTAGGGAAATGTATGCGGATCTGGTGGAGTATGTAAAATGGTTGGCTAGGGTTATTGTTATTGTTAAACTGGTTGGCCTGGCACCAAAATTGTTCCTCGAAAGAAATAAGAGTCTTATGGGCATTAAGAATTATGTTAATTTCTAGTGGGGTTAGGTTAGTTAGATTCCTCCCTAAAAGAGAGCTTTATTAAGAGGTTTGGGAGAAATAGAAAAATACTAATTATTTATATCGAATTGTAAGAAAGAAGAAGAAATTTTGTTGTTTAAGAGATGGAATCACGCTATGAATTCACCTGTACAAGACCGTAAGTTGACGTTCAAATTTCCTAAATGATTGGTATCATTTTATCCAGAATATTATTGCTTATTTTTCCCAGGGCTTATAGATGACTAGGTCATGAAATCTTTCTTATGATCCTTAACCACTATGTGATCATTGTTAACTTATGATCATTTTAAACTCTCCAATTTTATTTTTTAATTGTTTGATAATACATATATGGAAATGTATTCATGTATGTGTGCTTGTATATGTATATATATATATATATATATATATATATATATATATATATATATATATATATATATACACACAAAATACAGATAAGTCGCTTGCTCATCCACGAATCGGGGCAAAGCATGACGGTCAGGCGGTAGGTGATCACGGATGCAATAAACACTCGCGTCATCTCCGCCATTTCCAGCAGCGATAACGTCTTCCCAGACCAAGTCCGGGTTAGGGCAGTTACCTTACTTTTAACTGCGCTCCAATTCTTCTCTATCTAGAAGTCTGGACCAAACCAGGTCCCTAGCATCTTAACAAGACCTTCCACCCAACGTCCCACGGCGTTATTGGGGGGCATCGACTTGCCCCTCCAGGTGCCGAGTTGCAAGCCGACCGACTTATAATGGTTAATTCTTGCTCCTTCCACCGTTTCGTATACTAAGATGGCGTTTTCTACACAAGTTACCTGCCCTTCATCAGACACGATGATGGTGATGTCATCTGCATACGCGGTCACCGTCTTCCCTCCACTCAGATCACGCGGTTGCTCGCAGTAGTCTCCAATATTCACAGCAGTCACTCAAGAGCTATCACATACAAAAGTGGAGACAGAAGACATCCCTGGCGAAAGGAAACCGGACGACAGACTCAATGTAGCTGTACACAGCAGCGATCCAGCCGCGGAAAGTTGGGCCCAGCCCGACCGCCCCGAAGACCGCTGCCAGGTACCAATGCTCAACCCTGTCAAATGCTTTTGACTGGTCTAAATGCACAAGTGCCCCAACTTTGCCAGGAATTTTACCCACCCGTACTAAGGTGTAGCGTATGAGGTGGAGATACTCGTGTATCATCCTACCAGGAATGGTGCAAGTTTGCGTCTACCCGACGAGGTCGCCCACAAACCTGGCCAAACTCTTTGCTAACATCTTGGCCAAGATCTTTAACTCTGTATTAAACAGAGTTACGGGACAAAAATCACTCACACTCACATGCACTTTCGAATCTCTCCTTTTTATTTATTAGTATACTTCGTAGGTATGGCGAGCAGGTTCCAACTAAAGAAACCAGGCTTCGTGATTGGAAAGTATAAATAGTAACAACGTTAATTATTAATTATCAAACTTTAAGAATGTGTTGTATATTTCTAACCTTCCACTTACAGATCATATCTGTAAACTTCGTGGTAGCCGTGCTCTTTGTTTGCTTGAAAGTGTTAGTTTTTCCAAATTCTTACATAGAAATTTAATAATCTAGTTGTGTTCGCTCGCCAAAGATTATTGGTATCAAAGCATATTTATGCTTAATGCAGACAAATTGTATGATTCGATGCAGTTGCCCATACATATCTCGTTCTCTCTGAATTTGTTAGACATATTCACAGATGCAGGAAAATTAACATGTATGCTTTCTCCCTCTCAAAAATTATATTTCATAACTCCACTGATTTTACCAATGATTATTTATATCAAATCATATTTATGGTTAGTGTAGAAGAGTTATATTATTCGATTCATTTGCCCATATATAACATCTCCTTCATGCTGAAATTGGAAGATATGTTCACATCTGCAGGAAAAGTAGATTCTATTACTTCTCTTGTCTTCAAAATTATACCAGGACTGTTCTATTGTGCATGATATAAATTTCGATGAGAATTTTCTACAAGAATTCCTTAAGCTGATAAATATATATATGTATTCCATAACAGCGGGTGGTGTTGCTTACAATTATTTCCAGAGTACTCTTTCGTGGTGATACCTTTGTAAATTCTTTCTCTTTTACATATCTGTGCATTTCCGCTTGTGCGTATGCATGTGCGCATGTATATATAAATGTGTAAGCATACATATATGTACATATATGCACAAACACACAGAGACTCACACATACATATTTATATGTATGCATATGCGAGTGTGTGTGTATGTGTGTATATGTACATATATATATATATATATATATATATATATATATATATATATATATATATATATATATATATATATATATATATATATATATATATATATATATATATATACACATGTATATGTATATATATTCTTTTATTCTTTTACTTGTTTCAGTAATTTGACTGCGGCCATGCTGAAGCATCGCATTTAGTCGAACTGATCGACTCAGAAATTTAAATGCTACTTATTTAATCGGTCTGTTTTGCCGAACCGCTAGTTCATGGAGACGTAAACACACCAACATCGGGACACACAAACACACACACACAAATATATGCATATATGTATATATATATATACACTATGGGCTTCTTTCTATTTCCGTCTACCAAATCCACCCACAAGGCTTTATTCGGCCCGAGGCTATAGTAGAAGACACAGTGGGGCTAAACCCGGAACCATGTGGGTGGGAAGCAAGCTTCTTACCACACAGCCAGCCACGCCTAATATTAAGATCTTTATAGTGCGTTAAAACTAAGATGTATTAAATGCATATATTCTGAGCACTTTGTTTATTCTTTCACTAAATGTTTCAAACATCTAACACTCATAAATTTCTTTCACATAGTAGAGATTGTCGCTCCAACAATATCAGTCCACCAATGGTACACCGCATGTGTGTATATACATATGCAGTATTAGCGGCGGAAGCATTACTAGTATCGTAAAACAATCTCCGTCTTTCGTAACGTGAATATACAAACACAAAGCCACAATACTGCCGTATTCGTCTTCAGAAGCCATGTCATATAGATGTAGAGTGCTACAAAGCAAAGAAGCATCTACATGAGACAAAAAATATCAGGCAGCTGTAAAGGAAATTTCTAACAAGTTTTCGTTTGCTGTTGATACTTCTATGCTTTTCAGCACTATACAGCTATACAAGATGGCTTCTCAAGACGAAGGGCACAATGTTCAGTCTTTATATTAGTATATCCACTTTAAGTAAGATATGCATATTGCTTTTCGGTACTAATAATACTTTAGTTACTAAGAAGAAATCCTTACCCAGCACGCCAGCTATTTGTGACACTAGTGACCGCTTAATCACGATATTTGCATATATGATTAGTCGGGAATTTCATCTAAGCATTTGGTGATAGAGCATGCTCTCTAACGATAACGCTGAAATATGCAGAATCACGTAATGTAGCAATTCCTGAACTTATTGCAAACTTTATGTCCAAGATCAGAGACCTGAACCCGTGATTGCAAAGTCAACGCCTAAATTACACATTAAACATACATGCATGGATATACCCAGACATACAAGTATATACCCACACAAACACTTGTATTAACTCCAAAATATCACAAAGCAAAAATTACACATAATCTTCTGAAATTCTTTAGTAATATGGGCCTAAGCATTTCCTTCATTGATGATAGAACAAAGGTTAATTTTCTTGACCTTACGCTTAACTTAAATACAGCCTTATATTTCCCATACCGTAAACCTTTAATCAACCTAAAATACACCAGCATTCACCCTACTAATAAAACAAAAATATTGGTTAAAAACATATCGCTTGGAATCTCTAAATTATCCGCCAATGTAAACGTTTTCAATAATAACGCTGATTTCCATAAGGCAGAGTATAAGGAACAAATTAAGTATTAACCATCTTGATCCTGGTTCTACCACTACCTAACTAGATAGTAATTATGGTGCTACTACTACTACTACTACTACTACTACTACTACTACTACTACTACTACTACTACTACTACTACTAATAATAATAATAATAATAATAATAGCAACAACAGCAACAACAACAATAATACTCATATTGTTCCTCCTGTAGACAATAATCCGAATAATAACCAACTATATCAAAATAGCCAAAGTCATATCTTCGAAAATTTGAAAACAAGCATTCTAAGGGAAGTAAATACACTTCCTCACTCTTTTTCTGTAAAATTAAAAAAAAAAAAAGACGCTAAGTTTTTTTTACTAATAAATCTCTCCATAAATCACATAACCCTAGTAAAAATATCTGGCTGATTGTTCCATACGGAAAACAAGATAAAAGTAACATTCCCTAACTATTTCTTCAAGCTATCGAAAGGAACTTTCCCAACAATTCCAGGTGCCACTCCATTTTCAACGCCCACCGCATAAGAATTGACTTTTCCAACACAAATAACCTCCTACAGATTATACACAGATTATAACAACTATATTCTTAAAGGTAAAAGGTTTTCACTTAATAACTGGAATATCAATAATAATAATGATACTCTCTCCTTAAAATAGTATCAAGAGTAATAGTCCTTGTAATTGTGGTCTCAACGGAAACTGCAGAATTACAAACGCTGTTTACCAATGCAAAATTACCTCTGGATCTAAAGAAATCTTTTATATTGGACTTACTTCTACGGAATTGAAATGTCGTATCACGAATCGCCTTATCTCATTTAGATACAGTCATAAATGTAATTCTACAGGTATTAGTAAATTAATTTAACATCTCAAAGACACTAATAAACAATTTTCGTAAGATTGGAAAATTTTAAAGAGAAATCATTCTGTCTTTGTTCGGACGAACAACTATTTATCCTCTTTTCCAAACATACACTGGTCAACACCTATAAAGAACGTATTTACATGTGTTTACATTGGAAAAAAAAACACTCTTTCAGCTATTTCGAATAATATCTACCCCTTACCTAATAATATCTGCAACTTAATCTTTATTCTTACTTCCCATACCTCTTATTCTTTCCTGCATCTTTTCTTTCCATCCATCATTTATTCTCTGTTTGCTTATACCTCCATTTCTCCTTTAATTCTCTTTCTCTCCTTCTGTCTTCCTTCTCTTCTTCTCTAGCCCTATGACGTGGAATTTCTTAACGGCAATTTTAAAATTACAAGCGTTCCCTATACAACTTTGTTTTCAATATATGTATATGCGTGTACGTTATGTATGTATGTGTGCATGTATGTATATGCATGTAAATGTGTATATGTGTGAAAGTGTGCATGTATGTATTTATATGAAAACATATGTATATATATATGTATATGCATGTATATATATGTGTGTGTGTGTGTGTGTGTGTGTGATATTGTTGTTGTTTATATCCTCCCTGGTGATATTGATGCATTGTTCCTCATTATTCATCCCCTCGGATTTATTTTAATGCATCTATCGAAACATATGTCGGTGATATAGTGATATAGATTACTTAGATAACATCGTGATCGCTTGTCTCCATTTTACATTATTCTTATGTTCTCCAAAACACGTCTCGCTTCTTCCCGGAATCAACTCCCATGCAAGTGTGATCACTAATTCTTAGGACGCTTATGTGACGTCCGGCTACCATGTAATTGTTCCTCTGGATCTTCCGAATAAATTGAACATTCACATATATATATACATACATAAATTTATTTATTTACGTTCATATTCCGCATCATGTGTGAACAACACATGCAACCATGGGCAATTGTAAGGCCCTCATCTACGTATATATATATATATGTATATACGTGTATGTTATGTATGTATGTGTGCATGTATGTATATGCATGTAAATGTGTATATGTGTGCATGTATGTATTTCGATCTGGCGTTGTTTTGGCGTTGTTTTGGCGTTGTTTCGAAACTGTTCGGTATGAGCATGTGAGTGTGTGCAAGCTCGTATGTGTGCACGCTCATATGTGTGCACGCACTTATGTGTTCGTGCTTATATGTAAGTATGTGCGTCCATATGTGTGTTTGTAACAATTTCGAAAAAAAAAAGTCTCTATCTGATCTGATATAAACGAAATTGTTACAAACACACATATGGACGCACATACTTACATATAAGCACGAACACATAAGTGCGTGCACACATATGAGCGTGCACACATACGAGCTTGCACACACTCACATGCTCACACCGAACAGTTTCGAAACAACGCCAAAACAACGCCAAAACAACGCCAGATCATACATTCAAAATAAATGGAAGTGGAGAGACAAGTTACTGAGGGATTGCAAGAGTGCAATGAAATAATTTAACAGAAAACTATATAAATTAATAAAGGACTGAACCAGTGCGTGTGTTTATTACCGGCATAATGCCTCTCCCAAGGTTTAATTGTATATATATATATATATGTATATATATTGTTAAGGTCAGGCAATTTCTTATTTATAAAAGGGGTAAACTTCTGGTCGCAGCAACAGAAATTGTTCAAACAGGGAATTAATATTCAAAGATTGGGATCATGTGACAACAGGTATAATGCCCAAAGAATTTCATGTCCAGTCTTCAATTGTTCAAAGGAAGGTGGTGAGCGGTCCGATCCATATGCAGCTCCCGCTCGTATTTTGTACCATCCACGCCAAAGTCCCGTCTTGTCACACGCTGTATCACGCTAAATCTCCCAGAGAACTATGTTAAGGATACATGTCTCTGTGGAGTTCTCAGCCAATGGCACATTAATTCCACGAGCATGCTGTTCCGTTGATCGGATCAACTGGAACCCGCGTCACCGGAACCGATAGAGTGCCACGATATATATATATATATATATATATATATATATATATATATATATATATATATATATATATATATATATATATATATATATATATATATATATAATAATAATAATAATACAAAGAATATATATGCATGTATACACACATACATGTACATACATCTACATGTGTATATAGACGCATATCAGGGTACAGGATGTTAGAACAATGAACTACAGACAACGGAACGGACACATAGGAAAACAGATAGCCACTTGGAATTATTCCTTCATCAGCTGCCTCTATTCTAACTCGACGTTTCGAAGATAAGGCAGATAGTACTCTAGAATAGTCTCTTCCTGAGTAGTGGATCAACCCACTAAACAGAGGATTCCAAGGTGGCAAACAGAAACCAAGACAAGAAAATTGGACAGTGAAAACAACATTAAAAAGCCGTACGGCCAAACGCGAGTCTGGTGTAGAACGCTAGCGGTTCGTCTTGCATTCACAGCGGCTGGAGTGAAAAGAGATAGTTGACCACAGGTCACACGAGAGCAGAGAATATGGTAGACGGAGGAAGTGGAACAAGGAGGAAGAGACAGAAGTGTATAGCAGTGAAGTAGAAGCCAGGACGACAGAAGGGAACAGAGCGAGAGGGGGAGATGGGTAAGAAGAAAGATAGATAGGTAGATAGATAGAGGGATAGATAGAAAGATAGAGGAAAACAGATAGATAAATAGATAGGTAGATAGAGATAGAAAGATAGAGTCACGTCAGAATAATAAAGTACAAACTTACTTCCAAAAAGGACGTGTGCGTTCAATGATGTAATAATACAAAGAATATATATGCATGTATACACACATATATGTACATACTGACATCTACATGTGTATATAGATGCATATCAGGGTACAGGACGTTAGAACAATGAACTGCAGACAACGGAACGGACACATAGGAAAACAGATAGCCACTTGGAATTATTCCTTCATCAGCTGCCTTGTGTGTGTGTGTGTGTGTGTGTGTCATATATATATGTATATATATATATATATATATATATATATATATATATATATATATATATATATATATATATATATGTGTGTGTGTATATATATATATATATATATATATATATATATATATATATATATATAAATTATATCTGTCTATCTATCTATCTATCTATCTATCTATCTTTATATATATATATATATATATATGTATGTATGTATGTATATACATTAGTGTACATCTGAACACAAAAGAAGTGAGCCTTAACAGGCGAATAGTTCGAAACCTAAGGTCCGGCTGTAAAACATGGTAAATGTTCTTATTTTTCATTTCCTTCGAAATTGCTCTTAACTATGGTTTGGACTTTTCTGACTGTTCCTTCTAGTATGTAAGGTAACCTGTTAAGGCTTACCTCTTTTGTGTTTAAATGTACACTAACTAATTTTTATATGAAAAATATATCTATTGAGTTTGTATACATGCTAGGCCACTGGTAGAAGAAATTTCTATAATTTTTCCTACCCTGTACTAATTTTAAGAAATGCATTTAGCTATTTCTGAAGTTTTTAATCGCAATCTTTACTTGCTGTCGATTGAAACTGCGCTTGCGCGGAGGTTTTGAAAAATTATATGTAAGGATGAGACGTGTTATTTTGTCTCTAATTTATATATTAATATTTTAGCGTATCTGCCGATGAGAACCTCGCCTCGCAAATTATTTTATTTGCTAATTAAAGTCTGAAACCTGAGGTCCGGCTGTAAAACATGGTAAACGTTTTTATTTTTCATTCCCTTTGAAATTGCTCTTAACTGTGGTTTGGACTTTTTCGACTGTTCCTTCTAGTATGTAAGGCGACCTGCTAAGGCTCACCTCTTTTGTTTTTAAATGTACACTGATTTTTATATGAAAAATATGTCTATTGACGTTGTATACATGCTAGGCCACTGGTAGAAAAATTTCTATAATTTTTCCAACCCTATATTAATATATATATATATATATATATATATATATATATATATATATATATATATATATATATATATATATATATATATATGTGTGTGTGTGTGTGTGTGTGTGTGTGTGTATACATACACACACTGATAAGTATATACAGGATGTCCCAGAATTAACTATCTATTTAAATGAAATCGAGAAATTTAAAACAAAGCAGACATAATTTTATGTTTATTACTTAATTATGCTACCAAACAAAAAGATCTATAAATCATTACTGAAAATTTTCAACATGTACTGCGTGTGTATCCCTGCAAATTTCAATGTTATCGTTAGCATTGCGAAACGCATTTGGAAGCATTTCAGGAAGTATCTCCTGCACTGCAAACTGAATGCGGTCTATCTTACTTACATACATCCTGATTTGCTTATAATGGATATATATATTGGGTTCTCCAGTATGAGGGTTCAAGTGACAGTATTATAGCCGTTAGACTGCACAGAGTGGAGAAGGCTTATGTAGGATCAGTCATACATTGTGGAAATATTGATAGAAGAAAGTTGATGTAAATGTTTGCCTCATACACGATGAACAACAAAACTCAAGCTTCTCTTTCTATTGAGTTGGATGTGTGCTTGGGCACTAAACTAGAAATTTCTATGACCTTGCGCATGTGTCTGTGTGTTTTTGTGTGTGCGTGCGCACGCAGGTAGATAAGTATATACATAGACATATAGAAATGGTAGAAATACAGTGACTCTGTTTATGAATACCAATAAGATGGCTGAGGTACTTTATTAATCGATATCTTTCATATATTATTATATTATGCCAAAAATATAATTCTTTGCTTTTATTATACCTGTGGGACATGGTGTATTCAAACATAGCCCAATGCCTGTAGCTATTGCTGAAATTTGTGCTATGTAAATATAAAGTGTCTCCGAGTAATGGCTATCGTTAAAGCCCATCATGAAGTTTTTCATCATATTAACTTCGGATGGAACATTTAGATTCAATTCAAATAACATATTGAAGCAAATATACTAATAGTGCCTGTTATTTATAGAATTTGGTTTGTGATGTATTTACCAATCGGTTTGATTCAATTGCATGTTTTTGACTAGTTATCCATACCTACGAAAAGATCATCTCCAGTTTTTCTATTATACATAATCAATGATCATTTCTTACATGGAAATTTTCTTCCAGCCTATTTTAGTTTCTTATATTTCTATTTAACATGTCTTGGATGTACCAGAACGTCAATATCATTACTCAGTTTTATAAAATCGAAATTTTATTCTCTTTTTCAGTATTTCTAAAATGACCCAGGAAACTTGTTGACGTTTGTTTGAAAGCTTCATTTAGAAACATTTTCAACGAGTATTCATATACTTTTTTCTATTTCCAGGATTTTGGTAAGCTGTCTGCTTTTGAATAACGAGGTTTGTGTATTGCGAGTCGTTTCGCCAAATCTGTACTTGAAAATATTGAAGACGTTTCATGGAATCGAGAAGGAATTTTTTTTTTCATTTGATTGACGGCTATCTTGTTCAATGTTGTTCAGCTTTACTGCATTGAAAATTCTTGATATCTTCAACAGAATTTTATTCTGATCGTTAATATCGTTTTCAAATTTTCAGCACAGTTTTTGGTCATCAGGCAACTGAAATGTTTTCTTCAACGCCTACCATAAATATTTATTTTGCATTGGCTTTGTTAGGTCATGAATTTCTTGCGTTTCTCTGCCAAAATGATTATATGGACACGCACGACAGTGTTTGACTAGCATCACCTTAAAAGCTACGCTCATGCTTGGCTACCACTGTAGGCTTTGTTACGCTTTCATTATTTGAAACCTCTTCTGATATGTGGCAATTCGTATATATATATATATATATATATATATATATATGTATATATATGTTCGTGCGCGCGCGCGTGTGTGTGAAGGCGCAATGGCCCAGTGGTTAGCGCAGCGGACTCACGATCGTGGGATCGCGGTTTTGATTCCCAGACCGGGCGTTGTGAGTGTTTATTGAGCAAAAATACCTAAAGCTCCACGAGGCTCCGGCAGGGGGTGGTGGCGAACCCTATTGTACTCATTCACCACAACTTTCTCTCACTCTTTCTTCGTGTTCTTGTAACTGTATTTCAAAGGGCCAGCCTTGTTACACACTGTGTAAATGACTGTAGCCCAAGGTGCCACGCAGTGGAACTGATCTCGGAACAATGTGGTTGGAAACAAGCTTCTTACCACATAGTTATTTCTACGCCTATATATATTCACTAAATGTCACAATTCAGAAAAGGTTTCAAATAATGAAGGTGTAGCAAAGCCAACGGTGGTAGCCCGGCATGACTATAGCTTTGAAGCTGAAGCTAATCAAAGATTTAAAGAGGTATACATATATACATGCATTCATACACACACACATATATATATATACATGCACATACATACTCGCATATATATATATATATATATATATATATGTGTGTGTGTGTGTGTGTGTGTGTGTATGTATATATATATATATATATATATATATATATATATATATATATATATATACATATATATATATACATATATATATATACGTATATATACACACACACACACACACACACACACACACACACACACACATATATATATATATATATATATATATATATATATATATATATACATATACATATATATATATATATATATATATATATATATATATATATATATATATATATATATATATATATATATATCACCCATCTCTCCCCTCCCCCACCTCCTGCTCCGACTCCTACTTCTTTGTACGTCTCTTCACCTCTCTTCATACTTCTCTCCACTCCCACTTCTCTTCACCCCTACTCTTTCTCTCCTCTCTCTTACTCTCTCTCACTCTCTTCTCTCGTACTCCCCCTCTCTCACTCTTACTCTCTACACTCTTACTCTCCTACTCTCTACACTCTTACTCTCTTACTCTCTCACCCTTACTCTCTCACTCTCTTCCCCTCTCTCTCACTCTCTTTCTCTTCCTTTCTTTCTCCCCCCCATACCCCTCTTCCCTCTCTCTCACTATCTTTCTCTTCCTCTCTTTCTCTTCCTCTCTTTCTCTTCCTCTCTTTCTCTTCCTCTCTTTCTCTTCCTCTCTTTCTCTTCCTCTCTTTCTCTTCCTCTCTTTCTCTTCCTCTCTTTCTCCCCCCATACCCACCTTCCCCTCTTTCTCCCCCCATACCCACCTTCCCCCTCTCTCCATCACCCTTCCCTCTCTTATACCCACCCTCTCTCCTCTCTTCCTCTCCCCTCCCATACCCATCTTCCCCCTCTCTTACATCCACCTTCCCCTTCTCCCTCCTCGTCAACACCCCCTCATAAGCTCATCCCACCACACCCCAACACACTCCTACTCTACCTTCCCACTCCACCCCATCCAATTCCTTACACCCACCACCCACCCCTACCCACATACCCCACCCTACCCACAGACCCCTACCTCTACCCCACACTCCACCCATGCCTTCCCCACCTCCCAACACCCTCACATCACACCACACCAATACCCTCGCATCACACCACGCACACCACACCAATACCCTCGCATCACACCACGCACACACTACAACTGACCAACTACTTTCTCCCTTTCTCCCTTCCCCCATTTTCACACTACATACGTCAAGATCACCAGCAGTCTACCTCCCACACACAGCCCCTCGTTCCCGATCACCGTTTGTTATCTCCCCCTTTCTTAGCTCTCCTGAAATAAGAATTTCTAACTTCCGGTCAGCCATTGTTATGATCGGCCATTATTATGATTGACCGTTGACTGAACACTATTCAATTTATTTTCTCCGTGTTTTTTTCCTTGTCTCCGTATTATTTCTGTTGAAGAGCGTAGCTCGAAACGTCAAAGACTTTCCGTATTCCCGAGCGTCATACTAATATATACTTTTGTTATTTACACCACCTGTCCTCGTCTGTTGTTATTTTTTGTATATTCTCCCATATATATATATATATATATATACATATATATATATATGTATATATAGATTCAAGGTTGAATATGGTACTTATGCGTAGGCACCCGAATATCGTATTCCAAAAGGATAAGTGATCAAAATCAAAAAATAAGCAACACGGATTTCAAAGGTGATTGCAGTACGCACGTTTCATGCTACTCCAATTTATTTAAGTAATGCGAGCATTACATTAAATGCAATATTAAGAGCAATCTTCAGCTGAAGATTGCTCTTCTCCGTGTTGCTTATTTTTTTATATATATATATATATATATATATATATATATATATAAGCATCGCTGTGTGGTAGGACGCTTGCTACCGAACCATATAAATCCAGGTTCAGTCTTGTTAGTGGATTTGATAGACAGGAACTGAAAGAAGCTCGTTGTGTATATATATGTGTATGTGCGTGTGTGTGTATGTCTCTGTGTCTGTGTTTGTCCCCCCAACATCGCTTGACAACCGATGCGGTTGTGTTTACCTCTCAGTAAACTACCGGTTCGACAAAAGACATCGATGGGATAAGTTCTAGGGTCACAAGGAATAAGGCCTGAGGTTTATTTGCTCGACTAAAAGCGGTGCTCCAGCATGGCCGCAGTCAAATGCCTGAAACAAGTAAAAGAATAAAAGAATATTCTGTATATATATATATATATACATATTAGTGTAATGTGAGTGAGCACGCGCACTGCTATATTTACACCGAAATTAATATCTTAAATGTGCGTGCCAATGTATGTATAACAGCATGCATAGATATGTGCATGTACGTGCATACAGGTGTGTGTATGTTTGTTCCTGCTTGTATGTATGCCGCGGCTCTGCATATATGCCGTTTAAGTATGCGTGCTGCAGTTTGTTTATAGAAGTACACCGAGCCTGCTGCAGCTAGAATGCATTAGGCGCACATGCGCGTTGTTCGTACAACTATTTCTCGGTCATCTAATTAGTATTAGCTCTCTGCTGTTTTAGTCCCTCTCTTTCTCGTTCTTTCTATCTTTTATCCTCCTCTACACTGTGCTGTCTCTCTCTGTCTCTTTCTCGCTCTCGCAAATCCTCAGCAAAGACATCAACGTATATATACTTATATAGTCCTCGTTTGTTTCTATATAACGTCGTTTCCGTTTGAAATTTATAGCCCTGCCTTTCTGTTGTTGTTCTCCTCTCTCTTTTTCTCTCTTTCTCACTCTCTCTCACACCCCACTCTCTTTTCTCATTTTTTCTTCTAAATATGTATGTCTGCGTGTGTTACTGTAATTCATTGATTATGCATATGTGTCAGCGTATCATTTTGTGTGAGTTCTCGCGAGTTCTTGAAGTACAACTGAATGTATCTGCTGACGAATTCAGTTTTGTATCCATACATACAACTGTAGAAATAAGTTGCGTTGTCACTCGTGCCAAGCTGTATCGGCCTTTGCCTTTCGCTGGGATAACATCGGTGGCGTGGAGAGGGAAGGCTGATATGCATGGCCGACTGCTGATCGTCCATAACCAAACCGCCCCGAACTTGTGCCTCGGAGGCTAACTTTCTTGATGCAACCCTATGGTCATTCATGACCAAAGCGGGTCCTTATACACATACACGCACGCACACACGCGCGCACACACACACACACACACACACACACACAAAACGAGCGAGAGACAGCAATAACTAGGTAGCTGTATTCGCGAACTATCAATAAAAGCTATATTTGAATTCTACTGTAACTTTGCCAATGAAGATTTCAGCGGACTATAGCTTTCTGACGAGGCTCATCTGGAGAGAAACATGTTACATGCTCTTTGTTTGTCAACAATATACATATTGCTTTGAAAAATTGATTCCATATCTCGTGAAATGAAGCCTTTTAGCTGAAAATGAAAAAAAAAAAAATATATAGCCGCTTCATATATTGCAAAATATATTTGAGGGCTTATAGGACATCAGAAGCCTCAACTTATCCTCGTGTTTTTAAAACTCATTCTGGTACCTTCATTCATTGGTCAACTGAAATTACCTCCCGTAGCTCATGTATTATTTTCAATTACACATACGCACGCGTATAAGTCATACAAGTACACACGCATACACACCCGTACACACACACACACACACACACACACACACACACACACACACACACAGGCACATACACGTACATGTATGTGATTGAAACGAAACGCACAAAGAATAAAATATTGTGGCCTAAGCGTGTATCCGAACAAGAAGGACGAATAATGGCGTATCAGCTAAATTCTTGATTTATTAAAATTATTTCTGCTTCTAGCTTCCAGAGGAGATAAAAGTATTGCATTTTAGCAATTTGGAGACACTGCAATTGAGTGGGATAGATAATTCCAGTGATTAAGTATTCAACAAACTTGACTTGACACTTAGATAAAAGAAATTCTGATTGTTCAAGGTAACACAACAATTGCGAACGCGTGTTTCTACTTCAATATACGTCATCTGCATAGCAGTTGTCCAATCTTATTTCCACCAGAACGAAACAGTGAGCTATGTATATTGCATGTATATTGTATATATTTCATGTATACATATATGTGTATACATATATATATGTATGTGTATATATATATATATATATATATATATATATATATATATTCTTTTATTTCTTTCAGTCGTTTTACTGCGGCCATACTGGAGCGCCGCCTTTTAGTCGAAGAAATTGACCTCAGGACTTATTACTTTGTAAGCCTGGTACTTACTATATCGATGTCTTTTGCCGAAGCGCTAGTTAACAGGGACATAAACACACCAGCATCGGTGGGGGCATCGATCACAGAGACAAAGACACACAAATAAATATATATATATTGTTGGCACTCCGTCGCATACGGCGTCGATGGTTCCAGTTGATCTCATCAGTGTAACAGCCTGCTCGTCAAATTAACGTGCAAGTGGCTGAGCACTTCACAGACACGTATACCCGTAACGTAGTTCTCGGGGATATTCAGCGTGACACAGTGTGACAAGGCTGACCCTTTGAATTACAGGTAAAATAGAAACAGGAAGAAAGAGTGAGAGAAAGTTGTGGTGAAAGAGTACAGCAGGGTTCGCCATCATCCCCTGCCGGAGCCTCGTGGAGTTTTAGGTGTTTTCGCTCAATAAACACTCACAACTCCTGGTCTGGGAATCGAAACCGCGATCCTATGACCGCGAGTCCGCTGCCCTAACCACCTGGCCATTGCGTCTCCGAGGTTATAGTAGATGACACTTGCGCAAGGTGGTTGGGAAGCCAGTTTCTAACCACACAGCCATGCCTATATATATATATATATATATATATATATATATATATATATATATATATATATATATATATATATATATATATATATATATATATATATATATATATATATATATATTTTGGTTGTCTACTCCTTAAACAGAGTTTGACCACCTCCTGCACCTACACCTTGGCCCTTTCATGGCGTCTGATGTGGCTTTTTAAACCAGACAGTGTTTTGAAAAAACACCCACACAGATTGCACCTCTGATTTGCACTACCAATACCTGCAAGTAAGTTCTGCTCATTGTGGATCCTAACATGTCTTTTAAGACCCCCATTGGATTTGCAAACCCTCTGGCACACACCACATTCAAACGTGTGCACACACATATAATCAGAATAGCTGGATGAGGTTTGTTTTCCATGGGTTCGCAAACACAAAATTCTTATAACATATCCCCTTCCCAAAATACATTCTTTCTTCTCTTCCCATCAAAAGAAACGACCTCACTTTGATTCTTTATTATTCCTTAATTTATTTTCGTTTATATTCATAACTTGATCGTCATTACGCAATTCTCAACCACATTACATAACTTTCCCTATCCACCAGACACTATGGCCCTTCATGTCACCTGACAGAATAGTGTATCGGCGTAAGTTTTTCATTATCAGTTGTAGCTCATATGCTGCACACCTAAAACATCAGCATCATTAGGTATGTGACAAAAATATAAATAAATAAATATAATGGCTGCATATGCTTTAACCCCTACCCAACTCGGTATTCCATGTCCTCCAAGCTGCTTCTTCACACCTTGCGCTGTAGCAGTTAAGGCAGCAGAAATATAAAGCTTAAGACTACAGAGAAAAGCACGCGCGGCAGACAAAGCGAATAAACTTATACAAGAAAACCGCTGATAGACGCCTTCATGCATTGTGCAGCTATCAAGCATTCCCGCTTGCCAATGCAGAGACGACTGACTTTGTGCTTTATCAAATAATTTCTTCTAACTTTGCTCTCTTCCCTTTCCACTAGGATGATTGTAGAAGTTACTACAAAATAACCAGCAACGGTTATGGCATAACGTAAGTGATAATAAAAGTATCTTTCAAATAATATGAACAGATTTTTCATATCTTTCCTTAAATCATAAGCAAATTTAAATATTTTTCAATCAGGGACTGAAACCGTTTCGCTGAAAGTTTTATGCGTTCGGCACATTTCGTTCTTATTTAAAACGATTAGAAAGTGCACAGAAAAACCTACGACGTATATACACAGAACAGATGAAAAAACTATACTCACATTCCCACGAACACACAGACACAAAATAGCACCTGATCAATATTACTGTTTTTGTTCTTTTTTTTAATATAAAGGTATCAACGTCACGGATTTATAGCGAAAGAAAGATTACAGTAGCATGGAAAACGCATCCTTTTCACCTGTGGAATTAAATTAAGGTACCTAAAACTGAAACCTCAGTTGAAAACCACGAAATCGGGTGGGGTCCGCGATCGCTTTTCTGAACAAAATATCAAATGCATCAAGGTGCCAAATCATAAAGTTATTTTCATCACATAAACACATTCAAAGCATGCAAACAAATGTACAATTGTGCACGCACACACATTAATACACACACACAGGTGCACACACGCATGCACACGCACACACACACACACGCGCGCGCGCAAACGTACACACACATGTACAACTTCTAATTTACTCTTTCTATCACTATTGTTCGTCCTTGTAAGAATGAAAGCATATATAATGCGCATTCGCGCGTATATACACAAACTTATAAACATGCTCGCATATTACATGCATATATACCTGCATATACACAAGCACATACCAAGAGCTAGTCATACAAACATGAACATAAACATACACATACACATTCTACGCAATGTTACATCTACGTGGAAAACATATGCATTCAACGTATCTCTGTATCTCTCTCTAGCTATCAAACTACATATTACTAAATACATATACTCTCACACAAACACACCCGCGTATATACATGCATACACACATACACATATACATATAGAACTATTTGCAAACACACATACACGGACACACACAAATGGGGACATATATACGTATCACTATTTTTATAGGTATATTCGTGCATACGTATTTCTATGTGTGTGCGTGTAAATGTATGAGACTGCGCGTATATATCTACGTGTTTGTGTGCATGTACGCGTGTGCGTGTGAACGATCCAATTGCGATCCAATAGAATCGTTTAGGTCTATTGTTTCAATCACGTGATATCGACATAAAGGGACACTCGTCTCTCCAGAACTATATTACACTGACGTCATCTTTACAGAAACTGCGCAGTTCCTTAGAAGTACACACCTTTATATTATTTAAACAGATTGATGTGCAGAACGCACAAAAGCATATACACTCATGCATTCATACATATGTACATACCTAACAACATATATATGGGTGTGGGTGTGTGTGTGTGTGTGTGTGTGTGTGTGTGTGTGTGTTTGTATATAGATATATAGTATATATGTAGATGTAAATATATAAATGTGTGTGTGTGAGTGAGTGTGTATAAATACATATATAAACATATGTGTATGCTATATGCATTCATATGTAGATAATATACATATACACAAATAAAAATCTGTATGCATGCGTGCATATATATATATATATATATATATATATATATATATATATATATATATATGTACATATAGATATATTTATTTATATAAATGTATATATATTTATATAGAAATACATATATATATATATTTGTGTCTGTGTGTGTGTGTGTGTCTGTGTGTGCGTGTATATGTGTTTGGGTGGGTGTCTATGCATGTATATATATATGTATATGTGTCTATGTAAATCCTCATTTATATGTATATACAGATATGAATATATTTATGTAAAAGCAGCATCTGCTAGATGTCCTTACCCAGGATCTGTACTTGGATTGTGTCGCTTTTGTCTTATTGGCACTATCTGCCGAGACTGTTGAGAGGAACGCGAGAATGGCGAGCCCTACAAGAGTGTCTGCAAATGTAGTCATTGTCGGCCATTCATCCTAAGATATGATTTTCGTTTTTTGCCAAATAGCGCTTTCCCTTATGTAGCAAGCATCAACTTATCCTTTTGTTCTGACACTTCTGTGTTGTTACCACCTCAAACAAGAGCGCACATTTGCAATCGTCACTTACCTTCTGAAATTCATGGTCAGTAACTCCATATTTCTCTTATAAGAGAGCTGAAGAGTTACCCACAAGTGTTGGGTGAGATTTGTACTAACAAGCCAGGGACTACTTTCCTTACTCCGGGTCTTTGGTATGTTGTGTACGTTGACCAACCAACAAAGAGCTTATCCGTTGACTTAATGAACGGGAGGTATTTTTTGGATATTGGTCTTTTCTAGCGTTATTGTACTGCTTTCTTGAAGCGCAGTGAGTGTACTGTAATCGAAACCTGATGCCGCAGTGAACTAGACAGCTTTTCGTGCTGTAGTTAGTACTTCGAAAATATCAAATGACGACCAGATATTCCAAATTATGGCGTCTTGTTATTATTAAAGATAGTTAGTGCTGGTCTTGTAATCAATCTCGTGCTAGTTTGTGCATCACATTGTGATGAACTTTGCTCTGGAAGTAAATGCTGGAGACACAATTAGTGGAGAATGCAAAATAGTCGCTGTCCATTATCATTAACGATCTCGGTCCAATACCACCGTAAATAGCTTGTCTTGAAGGCCTGGTTGGCATCTATTCTGATAAAAAAGTCATAAGCGGCAGTAACTTTCTTGAATTTGGATATCCTCTATTATTGTCGAGAGCTTTTGCTTCGAATGTAAAATACAGACTTTGATCATTGCAACAAAGCTGAATGAACCTTCAGGTGTATGTACACGAAATGAAACCTGTATCGCCCTCAATTCCCTCACTTTATTCATTATCTTCAGCAGTAAGTCCTTCACGGCAAGGCTGACGTCATGCTTTCTGGTGTTGTCAGATTCCTTTAGCAATAAGAACCTAGTTTCTCTCACATATTTCTGTGAAACACTGACCCTTCTGACAAGTAAGTAAAAGACAAAAATTTAGATTGCTAGTTTTCGTGTTGTATTCTCGTGGAGAGACTGTCCTCTCTATGTCTGCTTGGTGAGTAAGTACCAATAAAGCTATGCCAGTGAGAATGGAGTTCTTCATTCATCCTCGGGTTTAATCCTGAATCCCTTTCCATGGGTTTGGTGTAGTCACAGTGCAACAGTTCTCTTTGAAATATATTCGAATTGTCATGTGCTACGATTATGTCAAACACGGATTTTGTGATGCCAGCGCTCGTCTTTGTTCATTCTGTTCTTCCCTCTCAGTAGAAACAACTCCTTTGTACCTTAGGCACAAGACCTGAAATTTGGGGGAGGGGGGAAATCGGTTAAATCGACCCCAGTACACAACTGGTACGTAATTTATCGGCCCCGAAGGATGGAAGGCAAAGTCAAACTAAGCGGAATTTGAACTCAGAACACGGCTGACGAAATACCGCTAAGCATTTCACCTGGCGTGTTAATCATTATGCCAGCTCGCCGCCTTAAAGTAAAAACAACTCCGACTTCACAAGAGTCCAAGCTATGTATGTATAAGGCCATGGGTTTAACTTATTTGTCACAGTCTATTACGAATGCATGCTATTAGGATCAGTTGTTAGGTTGTGGGAGCTTCACAACCATCAAAATATATATGTAGGTGTGAGTGTATGTTTGTATGTATGTATGTATGTATGTATGTATGTATGTATGTATGTAAGTATGCATGAATGCAGGTATGGACGAATGGATGAATGGATGATGGATGATGGATGATGAATTGATGATGGTCGCATTTATGTATGAATTTATGTACATATATATATATATATATATATTGGGTTGTCCGGAAAGTTCGTGCCGATTTATAGCAGTTTAACTTTCGACTTATTTTAGAACATGGTTGAGTCCATAAAATAGGATTTGACTACACTTCCATTTAGAGCAGAGTTTAAGCTATCTTTTCGTGGAAGAAGGTTTATGTTCCTATAACCTGTGTTAATTCTGTAACCCTTTAAAATGGAAGATAAGAAAGTTCATTTTCGGCACTTGATGCTTTTCTTTTTCTGCAAAGGGAAAAATGCCTCACAAGCAACCAAAGAAATATACGCAGTTTACGGTGATGTTTCTTTATACGAAAGAACTGTACGGAAGTGGTTCGCAAGGTTCCGAACCGGAGATTGTAGTCTTATTGGTAAAGAGCGATCAGGCAGATCATCCACTACAGACGATGACCAAATCAAGTCATTAATTGAGAATAACCCACATTACACAACCTGAGAATTGGCAGAAAGCCACAACCTATCAAAATCCGTCATTCATGAGCACCTGGTAAAGCTTGGGTACACAAATCGCTACGATGTTTGGGTATCACAGGAGTTGAGTGTGGAGAACCTTTTGGATCGTATTTCCATTTGTGATTAGCTTTATAAATGGAATGAAAACGCACCTTTTTTAAAGCAAATTGTGACAGGTGATGAGAAATGGATTAACTACAGAAATGTTCAGAGAAAGCGATCCTGGAGTAAGCGACATGAGCCACCCTTAGCCACTTAAAAAGCGGGTCTTCCCCCTAAAAAAGTCTTGCTTTGTGTCTGGTGGGATTGGAAAGGAACTCTGTACTACGAGCTTCACCCAAGTAACCAGACAATTAATTCTGAGAAATACTGCATACAACTGGACGAGTTAAAAGCAGCAATTCAAAAGAAAGTCCAGAATTGGCCAACGGGAAGGGTGTTGTTTTCCAACATGATAATGCAAGACCGCACGTTTCTTTGGGAACCAGACAAAAATTTCTGCAGCTAGGCTGGGATGTGTTACTCCACCCTCCATATTCACCAAATATTGCTTCTTCGGATTTCCACTTATTCAGGTCTCTGGAGAATAGTCTTAATGGTAAAA
>NC_142936.1:46980244-46992744 GCF_046866305.1 Octopus bimaculoides
AAAAAAGAAAAAAAATTACGAATACAGCCGGCTTTCATTAACTGTGTACGCGTTTCAGGATTAAAGAGGTGTAAATTTTATTTCCCGAACTTACTTCCTTCAGTACAGTATTTCAAAATTATAAATCCGAGAATGCTAATAAAAGAATAATTAATTCGATCAAGCGACATCAAAAGATTATCCAGGAACAGCATTTCCGAATTCATATAGACGAGTAAGGAAATCGTATCACTCCTCAATTTTATTAGCATTCTCGGATTTATAATTTTGAAATACTGTACTGATGAAGGAAGTAAGTTCGGGTAATATAATTTACACCTCTTTAATCCTGAAATGCGTATACAGTTAATCAAAGCCGGGTGGATTTGTTATTTTTTCTTTTTTGCGTGTGTTAAGTTGCGAGTGTTGCTGTCTGGGAGTTATATTTTGGTAGTGAAATAGTAGTTTTGGCTGCTATTTCTAATTTTCGGTGTGTGGTGAAGCAATTCTTGCTAAACCCTGATTTTAATTATATTTATATAAGTTTACCGATAATGGTTTTTTAACACACCAAACTACTTGGTAAAATTACTAATTATTAATTAATTATCAGTTTTTACCCTATATCTGTAAGTGTGTGTATATATATATATATATATATATATATATATATATATAGAGAGAGAGAGAGAGAGAGAGAGAGAGAGAGAGAGAGAGAGAGAGAATCAAAAACATAATAAATGTACAAACAAAACAAAAGCGTAAAACATACAGGAATTCACCAATTCCTCTTTAGCAATCGGCCAGCGGGCCAAGGGCGCGAAATTGCACTTGACCCGGTAGCCGATAACGGATGACAAACTGGTGACATTTCCGCGTCTGTTTTCTGTTTGTTTTTGCATTTAGGATAATGTTTTACCTTGTTAATTGATGGAATGCTACGTACCCTTGTCTACTTTATACAACGGTAGAATATAATGTTACATAAGTGATGGCAGGGTCGAAAAATCCGTTCCCAAGACTTATAATATTTTGATAAGTTCCATGTGCGAAAGTCATGACTTTTGAGTCACTCGAATAAGCTCTTGTCAATTATTGAGATAAATATACTTATTTATTGAGTTTTATTTCCCTTTTTGGTTTTACTAAAACTATAAACACACAGATACACACACGCACTCTCACACATCCATTTACACATGAGACCTAAATTGGCAATATAAATATATCCGTTTGCGTTAGGTATTGGAGCTTGTAACCCCTAATCCTAATTTCTTCAAATTTACAGTTTGGTAAGTATTCAAATCTTTCAATACTGAACATATAAAGATGGATACTTAAGCTCAAATCTCAAGAGAGACCGGATTTCGTTGACATTTAATATGTTTTGTACATCATCCAAATTGTTTAGAAGTGAAAATCGAAAAGCTAGTCAAATAATCTGATCACTTATGATTCCCCCTCCCCTCAAATGACATCCTCAACGTTTGCTAAAATATAACAAACATTACTAATGTTCAGTTGGATACATCATGTCGTTAAACAGATAACGGGATGATTGACTTAAACGTTTTTGATCATATCATGGTTCTGCTTGATCGGAGTTTACCAGAAACTAAAGGAAAAAAGAAACACAATACTGTGATATATTATTGTTAAAAATTGAGATAGATGAATACTAAAATCACAACGCTGATTCTTCTCTATCTATATTAATTGTTATCTCGTTAATTGATAATGAAATATTATTAGCATGCTGTTTGTAATATGTGAGACTGGAATATATTTGAATTCATATGCAGGTATATTAGAAATACTTTAGGCTGTTCTATGTATTATTGAATATATAGATATGGTAAAATTTGAGAATAGACATAGAAGTTAATATGCAAACATGTACTTGTTGAACAGCACATGTTACCGTAATTAATAAATATATGTTGCGGAATATTCAGAATAATACTGTGCTGAGTTATCGATTTTCGTTTGTCAGGAAGCAATTTATTCTTCATTGCTTTCATCATTAAAAAAAATATATAGAGAAAATCAGACATTATCTTGGTGTCACCTATTGTGTTAACTGTAAATGATAAATGAGTTGAAGTGAATTAAGATGTCAGGATAGACTGAAGAAATATATGATGTCATAATGCAAGCGACGTGCTGATTGGCTACAGCAAATTGCTTAAGATTACGAAGGGATTTATGGATTACAATAATAATAGCAAAGGTATTGTTTGAAAATTTGGGGTATTACGACTCAATAAAATAGTGAATTCAATTCGTTTAAACCGTTATTATACATATAGATAGCAGAAACAAGTTGGTCAGAGTTTCACTTAGATTGAAAGAATGTAATGAATTTAAGCGTCTTCTTTGGAAGACGCTTATAATAAATTTAGTCAGCAGTTTCAGTAAATTTATTTGTCTCTCGTCAATCCATAACTATCTTATTCATTAATTCATTATGTCTTCTTTCAAACTGGTTTGACCGAGATGAAGTTATTCTTTCTGACATGTCAATCTACGCATTGATTGTTGTCGTTGTTGCTGTCGTCGTCGTCGTCGTCGTCGTCGTTGTTGTTGTTGTTGATGCTGCTGCTGCTGCTGCTGCTGCTGCTGATGATGATGATGACGACGACGACGACGACTACGACGACGACGATGATGATACTTTTTTTTCAAAGCCCCAGGTGAACTCTGAGTGAACAGAGTTATTCCAACCGTAACTACAAAGTCTTCTAATCTAAAACGAGTTATTCCAACCGTAAGTATCATGTCTTCTAATTTAGAACGGTAGAGAATAAATTGAGGAAGATTTGCTACTATTTCTTACTGATACAGTAATTATGCACAGGTTGTCTCGTTGTTCCAAATGTTGAGCTCTTGGATGGTGAAATAAAGATGGATATATAATACAAAATTAAATCACATTGCTAGACATCTGGCGCGCAACTTAGATATATCATATACTAATAAGCTCCACTAGACGTCAGTATAACATATCATCTCAATAAAATTTACCAGATCAGACGAAATGGTTCTACACGTCAGCAAGCACATTAAATTCTATCACATGTCAATCACCTTTACCCTGTATCGGTAGGCTGTTACACATCTATGCAACTTCGGTGTCGTTCTTGATGAATAAAATACCTCTAGATGGGACTGCTATAGGCAGCAAAGGAGTACCATTCCAGTATATCTTCGTCTCTTCCATTATTTACTGAAAAAGTTTAGCGTGGTGCCTATATAATTATTGGATCATGAGATATTGTTACGCTGTTAATAACATAGCTAAGTCGGTGAGCTGTCAGAGTCGTTAGCACGCCGTGCAAAATGCTGAGCGGTATTTCGTTCACCTTTACTTTCTGAGTCCAAATTCCACCGAGGTCGACTTTGTCTTTCATCCTTTCGGAAGTTGATAAAATAAGTATCAGTTAAGCACTGAGGCCGATGTAGACGACTTACCCCGCCACACATAACATGCTGGCGTTGTGCTAAAATTTGAAATCAATAGCTATCTAAGGTAGAAGTTCCCAGTTTGGATTGTCCACTCCCCTTGAAAGTGCAAGATGGCATCGCAGCGTGTACAACAAAAGCAGAAGCACATAATTTATTAAAATCGATTTTCAGGATAAAATGAAGCAAAAGTTAAAATTAACATTATCAGGAACACTATGAACATTAATATTCTAGTTATTCAGATTTTACCCTTAAGAAATTGTGACAAATGCGTTCTGATATCATTTGTAGTATCTTGCTTGAGTGAATGTAAATTTAATTCTCTGTTTTTTAATCAAGACAAACTCTAAGAAAACCCTGAATCTATTGGCAAAACTGCAGATCCAGGCAGCCAGAATGTCTCATGATTTGATAAAATCTTGATAAAAGAACAGGAACATAGGCATCATTGAATTTTATGTTCACAATCGTGATTTCGCTGTTAAGAGGCTTTCTGTTGTCTATTTGCTCGGCTAACATTTTCATTTTCAGCCCAAGCTCAAAATATAATTGATTTACTTTAATTTATTCACCCACAACAATGTATGTGGTTCAATTTAGATAAAAACAACAGAAATTTTTCTTTGGACAATTCCTTATTATCTTTCTCTTTTTAAGTTTCAAACTAGATGTTAATTTTGTTGGCCGTAAGAAAATCAACCAAACATTTTCTAAGGGTTGGAAAACAGTTGGGAAATTGGTTTAAATGGAGATCATTTACTAACATTAGATCGTAATTAAAATATTTCCGATGTTTGTTTAATGGTTCTCAAAAATACATAAATAAAATAACAATACATATACACAACGTAGCAGATTTACTGAATGAGAAATTTTAGCTGTCAACACTTCGGTGGAATTAATTGGCTGTAATTCTTGACGTATTATATTCATTACCTGATAACATTACAGATCACATCATTAATGATATAAGAAACGCGTATTGTTTTATATTATATTATAAATGCAAAATCCAACATTTCAGAAATCTGCCAACATTAATCTCAGTAATCATATTTTTAATACTTATAGTCTCCTTTATCACTTTAGTAATAATAAGCAAAGAGCAATCAGTAATGCATATAATAATTCCAATCTATCACAGATCTGATACACATTTATTTCGACAACACTCTCTGTCACTAATCTAATTTTCTGTAGGATTTTATGATATAGAAAGTACAATACATTCATATTAATATCCTACAGCTCGCTTATATCTATATCGTGAATGATATATTAAGCTGGATCGAGAATGGTACAGCAAACACGTCTTGCTTAGATTTTAGATAATCTATCCTAGCTAAATCAATATATGCGCCGTGATTCGGTATACTGAGCCGAACTACACTCATGCGCGTGCAAGTGTATATTTGTGCGTTTGCGTGTGCCCATATATATATTATATAATATTATATCATATTATATTACATACACACATGCATTTATATATATTACTTGTTTCAGTCATTTGACTGCAGTCATGCTGGTACGCCACCTTTAGTCGAACAAATCGACCGTTCAACCGTAGGACTTATTCTTTGTAAGCCTAGTACTTATTCTATCGGTTCTGTTGCCGAACTTCTAAGTTATGGTGACATAAACACACCAACATCAAGCGATGGTGAGAGAACTAACACAGACATATACAAGTATATATATATTATTTACATTATTTACATTTGACGGATATTCGTCCTCATCTTGTTTGTTGTTAACACAACGTTTCGGCTGATATACCCTCCAGCCTTCGTCAGGTGTCTTGGGGAAATTTCGAACCTGGGTTCTCATTCCTATCGATGTTACTATTATTATTATTATTATTATTATATTATTATTATTAATCAGGTCGCTGCCGTGAATCGAACTCGGAACCTTGGGGCTAGTAGCCCGCGCTCTTAACCACTACGCCATATGCCCGTGGGCAATTATGGGGTGAATTTTAAGGCTTATAAATCTATTATTTTTCTATCCTTCCTCAATACCGGTTCCCATATGCTATTCATATCTGCACTCGGTCTGCTTAGGAGGTTGTTGTGTCCTAGCATATGTGCTGCTTCTTTTAGTTTTCGTATTTTCCAGTGTTGTTCCCTGTCTATTATTTTAACTTCATCCCACAGGGGGAGGTGGTTTCCATTTTCCCATACATGATCAGCTATACCCGATTTATCAATATCTCGTCGTGTCACAGCTTTGCGATGTTCTTCTACCCTTATTTTGAGGGGGCGACCTGTTTCGCCTTTGTATAACCTGCCACAGCTGCATGGGATGGAGTACACGTAGTTTTTGGTCATATTCTCTTCTGTTGGTGGTTTTACCCGAAGGAGATATTTGCGAAGTGTTGTATTGCTCTTGAATACTGCCCTGATGTCATATGGGCCGCATATCTTTTGTATCTTTTCGGAGAGGCCTTTCACATAGGGTAGACAGACTGTAGACAGTTTATTGGTTTCATCCTCTCTTTTCTTCATAATTGGAGTAGATAGTATGTTCTTGGGGTAGTTGTTTCTTAATAGATTGTTACTGAGCTTGATCATTTCCTCGTGGTGGGTATCACGATCGCTACTTATATTCTTTGCTCGGCGTTTTAGGCACTGAGCAATTCCTCTCTTTACACTGTATGGATGGTGGGAATTGAAGTTAAGGTATCGTCCAGTGAAGGTTGGCTTGCGATATACGGATGTCCTGAATTCATACTCGGTGCGTGTTATTAATACGTCCAGGAATGCCAGCTGATTGTTCTGTTCCTTTTCCATGGTGAACTGTATGGATGGATTTATTGAGTTCACATGATCTAACAGCATTTGGACATCTTGCTGGTGGGGCCAGAGAATAAAGGTGTCATCAACGTATCGCAGCCATAGGGTTGGTTTTAGTGGTGTTGATCCTAAAACCAAATTCTCGAAGTATTCCATGTATATATTGGCTATTATCGGTGATAATGGCGAACCCATAGCTAAACCATCTTCTTGTCGATATATATCAGTGTCCATACTGAAGTAGGTAGTTTCTACACAGAAAGTCAACATTTCCCTCAAGTTTGTTATTGGTATACTAGTGCGTTCTTTTAGATGGGTGTCTGTCACTAGTTTTTCTTGAATCACCGATAGTGCTTCACCAGTTGGGACTTTGGTGAATAGACTTATCACATCTAGACTCACCATCTGGTTGGATTCAATAATAGTAACATCGATAGGAATGAGAACCCAGGTTCGAAATTTCCCCAAGACACCTGACGAAAGCTGGAGGGTATATCAGCCGAAACGTTGTGTTAACAACAAACAAGATGAGGACGAATATCCGTCAAATGTAAATAATGTAAATAATGTAAATAATTCCTCATCTCTTAAATATAGAAGTGTAATATATATATATATATATATATACAAAGAGTGCTAACAAGAGTGATTAGTACAACGAAAACAAAAAGTGCTGTGTGCAACGAACAAGACTACCTTAAGTTAAAAGCCGGGTAACAATTAAGATACAAGAGCTAAAATAAAATAAGAAAAAGAGGGAGAGGTTCTGGGAAGAAAAGAAAATATAAGAAATTCCAGTTTCTCACAGTAGTCGAAATCTCAAAAGGGTAGCTGTTGTGATAAGAGAGAGTTACGACGCCCTCTTGCGAGAGATAGACTAGTCCGAATAAAGTATAAATAGTAACGATCAGAATGAGTTCAAAGTTCAGAGTTCGGAGCTGAGTGAAGTTAGTGTTAGTTCACAGTGAAGTTGGAAGGTGTCGGTCGGTTGGTTCACAAGGAATATTGATTGTTGGTTCGTAAAGAGATTTGTTAGTTCGTTACATTGTCTTTACTGTTGTCTGGTTATCTTATTTATTGTACGTGACAGATTACGTTACCAAGATACAATTCAATTATTGCTACTACTACAGTTAAAGTGCATAGTCCCCGGAGAAGATGACATGTCTTCGTTGAATAGGGACAATTCCTGCTTCATTTACATAAATCTCACGGGTTAAAAGTTCATAAAAAATGTTCAATCCGGCTACCTCCTATTTCTGTTGACTTAGTAAGAAGGATGGGGCCTAGCTTGGAAAGCAAAGGAGCTGATGCGGGACTCTTAAGCCTGTAACCTTGCTTCATAAAATGTCTGAACGTCTTGCTGTCATTTGCATGAGAGGTAGCTTGAATATCACGAGCAAGGCATTTCCACAAGGTTCTCTACAACTTCTTAATTTACTGCTGCAGTAGATATTTAGATTTCTTATAACAGGTAAGTGTTAGGATCTGCTGCACAACTGATAACCCACTGTGCAATAATACACTGTAGGCATAACACTTTGCAAACAAGAGTCTCTGCACCAGAGTATCATTTCCATAAAACTAGTCCCTATGACTGGTTGAAAAACTTAGTCTCGAAAATCCTCCCGTATTGTATTATCTTCCTCACAGTTGGGTCATATATTTTACGGACATTCATGTACCCAGGAATCCAAGCTAGCTCTCTCTCTTTCACTCCCAGAAACTAATTGCCAATCAGAATTTTCAGGATAAATCATTACAGTTAGCGACTGTCAAATTTGGCGCATAAGAAAATCGGACATTTCATTCTTAATGACCTGATATATATATATATATATATATATATATATATATATATATATATATATCATAGAATCTTCAAAAAACTGGACCACTCTATATTCTTTGTTGAGTAACAATCCTTTTCAATGGACAAGACTGATGGAGATAAGAGCTTTACCGCGATTCTCCATGGATAACATTTTCTTGAAAAAAAAAAAATTGTTTAGTTGTGATTCAATTATCCATTTGGTTATGGATTCTACAGAATCTTTTTCTTTTTTAATTTGAGCATACATCTAGAATTACAATAAAAAATTACTTCCACCGTGTTAATGAATGCTAAATATTGAACTACTATAAGATTTAAGAAGCCAGAATTTCAACGTCAGATTACATTAAAAGCAAATTGAATTTAAATGAAGCTATTTTTGCAAGCCGCGCATACCAATATATATATATATCTTTCATAGGTATTGTTCAAAAGACTTTCATTTTTCATATTTATACCAACTTAGTGATTAAATTATCCTCTTAAAAAAGACAAGTAACAGAATTTGAACTATTTCCAGTTCAAATTCACAGAGAAAGAATAAAGCAAGGATGAGGGAATTCTTCTTCTTCTTCTTCTTCTTCTTCTTCTTCTTCTTCTTCTTCTTCTTCTTATTATTATTATTATTATTATTATTATTATTATTATTATTATTATTATTATTATTAGTAGTAGTAGTAGTAGTAGTAGTAGTAGTAGTAGTAGTAGTAGTAATGTTGGAGATGATGATAATATCATATATTGACCACAAAATACAGATAATAGTAAAAAAAACAGCAAAAACAATAATATTAATAATAATAATATTAGCAAAAACATCCAAAATAATCCTTTCTACTATATGCACAAGGCCTGGATTGTGTGGGACGGGGGAAGTAGGTCACATCGACCCCAGTACACAACTATTACTTAATTTATCGACCCTGAAAGGATAAAAGGCAGAGTCGACCTCGGCTGAATTTGAACTCAGAACGTAATGACAGACGAAATATCGCTAAGCATTTCGCCCGGCGCACTAAAGACTCTGCCAGTTCGTCGCTTTAGTAGTAGTAGTAGTAGTAGTAGTAGTAGTAGTAGTAGTAGTAGTAGTAGTAATACGAATAATAATGATGATGATGATGCTGATGATGATGATAGCAAAATATTCAAATAGTTAAGGAGTAGTAGTAGTGGTAGTAGTAGTAGTAGTAGTAGTAGTAGTAGTAGTAGTAATAACAATAATAATGATGATGATAGCAAAATATTCGAATTGTTAAGGAGCAGTAGTAGTAGTAGTAGTAGTAGTAGTAGTAGTAGTAGTAGTAGTAGTAGTAGTAGTAGCAGGAGGAGGAGGAGGAGAGGATGGGAGGAGGAGGGGAGGAGGGGGGGGAGTAGAAGAAGGAAAATAAAAGGAAGAAATAGTAAATATGTGTAACTGGTATTTTATGTAGCTATCAAATCAGCGGTGAGATGATCGTTTTAATAAAATGTAATGTTACTAAATGTAGCTTCTGCTAATGGCAATCTATGTTTACATCAAAATAGGGATTGACTTTAATTCAACTAAGAATCTCTAGTTTTATTCTTGTACACACATATATTTTTTATGTAGTTCTATCCTTTTTTTTTTATTTTTGCTTCCTCTCATATAATGATCTACCGTTTTTAAGTGACAAGTAGAAAAAGAAATAAAATAAATAAAATACGAGAGAAAATATAAATAAAATATAAAAGCATTTCTCCATTTCTACGGGATAACTACTTTCGTGGAAGGACAGGAACATTAAAGACAATCATTTTTCGCCAACCTCACTGACACATACATACCCTTGACAATAAAATCCACACACTAACACATACATGTGCACGAATTCAAGCAGACATATTCATACATTCATGCATACATCTCCACAAAAGTACAGATATTTATATATAAAACTCTGTGTGTGTGTGTGTATATATATGTAAATATGTGTATGTATATGCATATATGCGTCAATGTATATTTATATATATGTCTATATATGAATGTATATATATGTTTATATATATGTATATATATATTTATATATGTTTATATATGTATATATGTATATATATGTTTATATATATATATGTCTATATGTCATGACCATCATTTATACCATGTCTTATATATCTCTATATATGTATGTATATATATGTAAATATATATATATAATATATATATATATATATATATATATATATATATATATATATATATATATATATATACATACATAATATATATAGAGAGAAAGAGAGATAAATATATATATATATATATATATATATATATATATATATATATATATATAGATAGATAGATAGATAGATAGATAGATAGATAGATAGATAGATAGATAGATAGACAGACATATACATACATACATACATACATTCATGCATGTCTGTATACATATATGTATACATGTGTATATTGATATATATTACGTGTTGTGTGTATGTGTATGTGTTGTCATGAGTAGCGTCGCAGCTTCAATGGAAATAAAAGACTCATCTCATTTACTTTTTTTTCGTTATTTCTCTTCTTCCTCTTGTTTTCCTTTTAATATTTCTGCTTGGAAGTATGAGGTCCACGCTTCTATACTTGTCAAGAGGACGCCAACACGTTTCTTCCCATTTACCAATGTCTTTATCGTGTCTTCTTAATAGCGCCAAATTAGCCAATCAGTCTCACATATTCATATAGATGTTTCTTCTTTTATATACGCAACGTATAACTTTTCTTTTTTTTACATCTCGTCAGTACAGCGAGTGGACAAATTATAAAATCTGTCACCGAATGTACGATTATTTCTCGAGATATATTGGTCTGTTTTTAGTTATAAGGCTATTGGATATGTCCTCTTGTTAAATGGTCTGCACTTCACGAACAAAACTGAACAGCGTGGATATAGATGTTACACAGACTACAATTTGTTCTTGTACGTTCATACTTTCCAATTTTTTAGGTTTTATATTTGACATTCATGTGGATAGAAGCTGTGTCGTTACTGTTACTCCAGTCATTTAGTGACTGTATATATATGTATATATGCATCGATGTATGCATTTATATGTGTATATATATATATATATATATATATATACATATATATATATATATATATAATAATATTATTAGGGACAAAATCCAAAATTACAGGTAAAAAACTCAATTAAAATCAATTTATAAAAAATTAAATTGAGCCTTATAGATAAAGTATATATAAAATATATATAGTTTTAGGGAAAATAACCAATTTTCAAGAACTCATCGATGAAAATCCACTATCACATATAGAAAAATTAATAATTAAAAGCACAATAAATGAGTATAATATAAAGTAAAGTAAATATCATAAGATAAATATAATAAAAAGATTACACGTGTTTCATAACCAATTTTCAAATAGAAAAGAAATTTAAATCGATTAAAATCAATTGAAATTATCTAAAATAAGTTCTATTCAAAAATATAGCTACTCGTCAGATCGTAAGTAGAACAATAATTAGATATATATCTCAACCAACAATAAGTACCAAATGAATTAATATGATATACTTATTATATAAAGATAGAAAAATTATTTAAAAAATATCATAATATCAAAATAATAACCATTCAATAATCATCCCTTCATCCATAATAATAACATGTATATTATATACAAAAAACATCTTACCTAAATTATCATTGTTTTAAATTATCATTGTTTTAAATTATCATTGTTTTAAATACAAGTTGAACGAAGTTTAAGTTTAAAATAATAATGAAGATAAAATTAGTACATATTTAACCGGTGTAATAGTTAAAGCTATACTATTTAAAGCTAAAGACGTTTATTTAATTATGATTAAAGATCAATTGAATAATAGAAAAATACAAGATTATTTATTTCTACAAACGTAATAATAAAAAATATGAATGAAAAAATTATGAATGGAAAAAATTATGAATGAAAAAATTAGGAAAGAAAAAATTATTAAGAATAAAAGGTTAAACTTTATATATATATACAAAGTTTTGATTTAAAAAAAACTTTAACGATATTATAAACTATAAAGATTAATAATTAATCAAATAATATTAATCAAAAATAATCGAAAATATATCAACACTATTCCAATCGAAGTTCTAATATTATGTTGAAATGAAACTATAACTCCTAAATAATATAGTGTTAAATAAGTTATCTATTAAAATAATCTATAAAGAACCAAATGAATAGTATAAAAACAAGAATACATATTATTTTCAAATAGTAGAAAATCTTTAGCAAAGTGAAAACAGTACTTATCCAAATTTTTCCGTAATTCAAACTGAAAAACTAAGACGTTATCTAATAGCTATAGCGTTTTAAGCAAGAGTTCGCGCGAAAATACTACGTTAAAAAAGAACGTTAAAATAGAGAATAGAA
>NC_142936.1:46995244-47115244 GCF_046866305.1 Octopus bimaculoides
TTACATCGTGTGTTGGACGGAAAGCTTTAGAAATTTCTATTTGCATATGTTCACGATTCTATGAGATTTGTAGATTCTTCATTGAGAATGGTTTGAAGAAGTATAGAGAAAGTATAAAGAATATAATGTAAAAGTTAAAACGGAATTAATGTGAAATAAAACTGTCTGTGATGTTATTTTAAAATTAACTGCGACTACACTAAATGACCTTATTTTTGATGTTTCTATAAAATTGATAACAACTGTACGATGCAACAATAACAGAAACAAAACAAGAATAATAACATGAAGAGGAAAAATATTTAAATTATAACAACACATATAAGAACGAATGTCGTTAAATATAATTAAAATAACAACATTATCATCATCATCATCGTCATCATCATCATCAACAACAACAACAACAACAATAAGATGATAAAGAACACCATGTGAACGCGCAATACGAATACAACCATTATTAACAACATTTATAATAACACATAGAAACAGAGCAATGGTTAATAACGAAAAATAACAATAAGTATTGTAAGAACACAAGCTGTAATGGTTTGAGTAATAATCACCCAAATAAAACAACAGAAACAACTGCAACGATATAAAAACAATGAGACCGGAATTAATATTTAATCACAACAACATTCACAATAGAAATATAACCAACAAAAATAACAGCCACACTGACAAGTGTAACGATATATACAGCAACCATTACAACGGTTTCGGTTGCGAGTGAAAAGAGAGTAACACAATCTGAAGTAGTTCTGAAATGTAATGACAATACAGGTTTCATAGTTTGGCAGAAGGCAAAAGGAGGTTGATTACATTGAGTCAAGTTTTCAACTGGTACTTATTTTATCGATGGGGAAAGGATGAAAGGCATAAGTCGACGTCAGCGGAATTTGGACTCAAAGCTTAAAAAAATATATATATTATGAACTCTAACGGCAACGTTACTAAAGAAAACGATTATATCATCAGCAACTACATCAACAAAAGCATTCGTTGCAATTAAAATATTAGTAAAAATAACGTTATAAACATGAATTATTGACCATTATAACACAATTATCAACTAAAATATCGGTTTCAAACTTTAGCATAAGGCCAGCAATATCGGCAGAGGGGATAAGTTGATTAGTGTCCAGTTGCTAGTTATGTTACCGACCCCGAAAGGATGAAAGGCAGAGCAGACCTCAGCAGAATTTGAACTAAGAACGTAAAGACAAGTGAAATACCACTAAAGTTTGCCCGTCGTGCTAATGATGCCAGATCGACGCCCTATTATCAACTAAAATATCGAGTTCAGATTTGTGGCGTAAGGCCAGAATTTCCGTGGAACAGGGGTAATTCGGTTACATTTGAGCAGGCCAAATATTTGTAAGTGAATTTGGTAAACAGAAACTGAAAAAGCCCACCGTATCTGTGCATGTGCTTGTACTTAGAGTATTCGGCTAACAACCGTAAGGTCGCAAGTTCGATAGCTGGCGGCGCGTTGTACTGTTAAGCAAGACACTTTATTTCACGTTACCCAGTTCATTCAGCTGGCAAAAATGAATAATACCTATATTTCAAAGGGCCAGCCTTGCCACACTCTGTGTCATGCTGAATCTCATTTGAAAATTATGTTAAGGTCTGTGGAATGCTCAGCCACCTGCACGTTAATTACACGAGCAGTTTGTTCCGTTGATCGGATGAACTGGAATCCTCGTTGTTGTAAGCGACGGAGTACCAGTATATATATACATACATACATACATATATACATACATACATACATATATATATATATATATATATATATATATATATATATATATATATATATACATACATAAGTATGTATATGCACATGTCTATACACACATATATATATATGTATACACACACACACACACACACACACGCACACACACGCACACACACATATATGTATATATATATATATATATATATACATGGTTATATTACGAATCAGGCGAAAGAGAAACAGACAGTCGGTAAGATTGTTAATTTTGAAACCGGTCCCTGTTTAATAATGATTTTTTTCGGTAATTTTAAATGTCTTGCCCGCTTACGCTTTGGTATTCCGCTAAATTTCGTTTTGAGAATAATTTAGGTCTTAATAGACACAAGACGTGATCTATCTCTAGCACATTGAATGTCCACGTTAGTGGTCAACGTTATATAAAAAAAATATACTTTAATCCCCTGAGATTGCAGATACTGTTTCTGAATCTCTTTGATTCTTTAAATGTGCTAGCCTCCTGGTAATTAATCGATATTAATTAATATATGATTTTTTACCCTATATTTTAATATATATATACATATATATATATATATATATATATATATATATATATATATATATATATATATATATATATATATATATATATATATATATACATATATATATATATATATATATATACATATACATATATATATATATATATATATATATATACATATACATATATATATATATATATATATATATATATATATATATATATATATATATATATATATATATATGGTGACCAAGGGTGCTTAGCGCATGATCATATGGTCCTGAGTTCAATTCCAAGCCAAGATATTTCATTGCATGTTGATACTTTCTGTTAAACTGTAATAAGTACCAACCGTGTAATGGTGCAATTCTCCCATTCTACAGCTTCACATCTTGGATGTTGCGTTAGGTCGAAGAGTAGTGTGTCGGAGGAGGGTGCCTATGTCTAGAAGCGGTTACCTACATACTTAAGACAATTAACGGAAGCACAGTAAATGTTGCCTTGGGATACTCATACGAGGATGTCAGCTGACTTTACTCTACTAATGAGCAGCCTTGCCCAAGGCTGGTGGTTGTGTACTGCCCTAGATAATTATGATGAGCTAGTTTGAAATATGATCTAGGCGATGTAGATACGCTGGTGAGGACGTAGGCGCTACTGCCGGATCTGGTGATGATGATGATGAGGATGATGATATCTTGCGTTGCATAATCTTCATGAAGATGTTGATACCTATGACGTGGAGACGATGTTAGTAATGATGTTACTAATGAGGGTATTGATGATGATGTTGATGTTGCTGATATTGATGATAATGATGAAGATTTGGATGATAGCATTGGAAAATTGATTGTAATTGCATAGGATATAATACTGGAATTCGTGGTGTTCATGCGTTTTGGCATAGAGGAATATTTATTAACTTAATTAAACTGGTTCTAATTATATATTACCATTAATTTTTGGATCAGTTATACTGAGAACTTGCTATTGTAATACCACGTTCTCTATAGTTTCTCAGGCAAAATTTGGCAAGATAATTGCTGCAGCAGAATAAATGGTTTCTAGTAAATTAGATTTACATATTTCATCGTACCTGGAAATGTAATAGTTATGCTTCCTATTCGACGTGATTAGCTCTCAGACCAGGGTAGCGCCCAATTATAAGTATAGTGAAGAATGCATTAAGTTTTATCTTATTAAGTTAAGCCTTTATCGAGAGCAGTGGTATGGTTAAAAGATGCCCCAGATGTGAACACGATGCTTTTCTATTACAACTGTTTTTAACAACAGAGTGTCTAATACGCTATCAGCGAAAATTTCCATCCGTTTTTAATACGGTGAGTTATAATATGCGTGAGATTTAGTTATGCAATGCTATTTATATGAGTAGAGTATCCAGGTAAAGGTACTCTTGTTAGCACTACGGGAGAAAAAAATGCTCGACCTAATTTATCTAACTTAATGTTAGAAGCAAATATATAGAGATGCTATTGTTTATAGAGAAATATATTTTCGTAATTTTCTTTAATATGTGACAAACTGGGGATATGTTTCAGTGTTATTCTAGCCTCATTAACGATGTTCTGAAATATACATTATACATCAACGATGCAATATACATTAACGATGTTCCGCAGTTACATGACTCCTAGATCAGTCCCACTGCGTGCACTTTTGTGCAAGTGTCTTCTATTATGGTATCGGGCCGATCAAAGCCTTGTGAGTGGATTTCATCGGAGGAAACTGAAAGAAGCCCATCATACACACGCTCACATACACACATACACATACAAACACACACATACGCACACATACATATATACACACACATATACATATATGTGTGTACGTGTGTGTGTGTGTGTGTGTGTGTGTGTGTGTGTGTGTGTGAATTTGTCTGTGCGTGTGCAACTACTACTTAACGAACTGTATTGGTGTGCTTACGTGCTCGTAACATAACGGTTCTACAAAAGCGACCGATAGAATAAGTACCAGGCTTTTAAAAATAAGTATTGGAGGTAAATTCATTCGACTAACAACTCTTCAAGGCGATAAGGCAGCGGAGCCGCAGATTACTGACTGAAATAAGTAAGTGATAATATATGTATGTTTGTGTGTGTATATATATATATATATATATATATATACACACATATATAACTGAGATTCCGTGTGTGTGCATTACTAAAACTCGAGAACTACCCAACCGATTTCATTCACCTTTTACACATGCATTACTTACGGCACATGGAGTGTCATGGGCCAAACAATTTCGACTTTTTAACTAATGCAAGCCCGAAGAAATCTCTTAGACTGTTTGGGTATTACGTGTTCAGTTCCACCTTGAGCAAGTGCCTTCTTCTATAGCCTTGGGCTGATTAAAGTGATATGAATGGATTTGGTTGGCGGAAATTGAAAGAAGTCTGTCCTATATATATTTATGTGAGTGTATTTGTATCTGTGCTTGTCCCTCACTATCGCTTGACAACCGATGTTGGTGTGTTTACGTCCTCATAACTTAACGATTCAGCAAAAGAGAACAATAGAATAAGCACCAGCTTTACAAAGAATAGATCCAAGAGTCGATTTTTTCAACTTAAAGTTGGTGCTCCAGCTTAGCCACACTCAAATGACTGAAACAAGTAAAACAGTGAAAGAGTAGTATATATATATATATATATATATATATATATATATATATATATATATATATATATATATATATATATATATGTTATAGATATTATAGCTTCAGAGCGACCAAAGCCTTGTGCGTGGATCCCTTACATGGAAACTGAAACAAGACTGTCGTATATATGTGTATGTTTGTGTGGGTGTGTCTGTCTGTGTTTGTACCCCCACCATCACTTGACAACAGATGTTGTTGTGTTTGCATGCCCGTAACTTAGCGGTTCAGCAAAAGATTTGGATAGAATAAGTACTAGGCTTATATATATATATATATATATATATATATATATATATATATATATATATATGTATATATATATATATATATATATATATATATATATATATATATATATATACATACATACATACATACATACATACATACATACATACATACATACATACATACATACATACATACAGTAGCGCTGGATGGAAAAGAGTTTGAGTTTCTCGAGAAGAGCCCAATAATTAAGACCTTGGGTGCATCAGTTTGTATAATATTACACACTATTATGTAGTCGAGAGACGACAACATTTGTCAAGGTGAAGACGATCGAAGGTGGAGACGAGCGAAGGTGAAGACGAGCGAAGATGGAGAGGAGATGGATAATGGTAAATGATTCTCTAGACCGAAAATTCTTCATGACCCAGCATCACACCCTGCGGGCTATTGTTGTTAGAGTGGCATTCCACTGAAGTCGTTGGCGAGTCTGAAACGGTGTTTGATGCTACGAGGTTTTTGCGTGAGGAGAGAAAGAATGTTTCCTTAAGTGCAGTCTCTTTACCGAAGTGAGTTAATTCAAATTCATTCTCGTTTAGCTGTGCGTTGTATTTTTCTGCCCACTGGATAACAACAAGTACATTCTATTTGAGATTAATCCAATTTCCTGCCTTGCCTACGACCTTCAGGAGCTAAGGGTGATCCACAAAAACTCTAATGCTGCTGTTTGCTTGATGACGTCAGGAAGTCATTGATATAAATAATGAAAAGGAGTGGGCGCAATACAGTGTCTTGGAGACTGCACTGATATATATATAATAATAATAATAATAATAATAATAATAATAATAATAATAATAATAATAATAATAATATATATATATATATATATATATATATATATATATATATATATATATATAAAATATATTTAGAAACCACTTAATACAATTATTTGGCATTTACACGTACGAAGTTTTCCTTCTACAGTAAATAGAAAATAATCTTCAGAAGGATGCGACTATCCAACCTCCTCTACATATTCTATTATTATTATTTTTTTTTCGTTTTTATTCTTTCTTCTACGGACATGAAAGTTTTCCCAAATCGAAGCCTCCGTGTGAATCAGGTAGTTGAAGTTGTAATTGTTGTGTTGGTCTTATTTATAATATCCCCATGATGTCCATAATTATATACTATATTGTGCAAATATGCAGGTGTGCGGGTATGACTGTCATTGTGTGTAATAATAAGCATACTAATTGTTAAAAGTTTGAATTTTTCATGCAATGCTCACATTTTTATAGAAATGTAATAGCAGTATAAGCAGCATTTTGGTACCCAGTATTCTCAGCTTTCACTACGGACAACGTTGATTCTTTGTTCCTCATCTGATCGCTGTATTTTCCTACATCAAGAAATGTCACGAAATGGATCTAATGTACATCTAAAAATTTCCTTTAATTTCAATAAGGAATACTACTTGGAAATCGGTTGATCTTTTAAGAGAAAATTTGTTTGACTTCTGACCGAGCAACGTCTGCTTATTCACATCTATGACCTATCTATTCCATTTTCTGGTCCACTTCTACCTGCATCATGTGATTGATCTACTCACTCTACACCACAGAGATCCCGTTTTACGCTGTTGTTGAGAACAACATTTATTCCTTCCTCTTCACCCTGCCACGCCTGGTGGTTTTAACTGACGAATTGCCTTTTTTTAACCATAACACAACTGCAAAACGCTGTTATTTACCCTTCTCCTTTCATACACTTGCACACGATTTGCTACTCATCCATACAAAACTACAACTACAGCTCTACGTTATTTAGAACACACTACACATACAATATCGTGTCATACACATTCACATACACCCAATCTCACACACTTTATTCTGCATTCATGCCATTGCACTCCATACACACGCACACACACACGCCCCCCCCCCACAGAAAAACCCAGGCATAGATTTATAAACATAATTTGCACGCACTTCATTTTATTTCCTTACCATCTCACATGCATGCGAGGCCTATTTCCTTTACCACATGCGCACTCCTTTCCGATAAAAGACATTTTTTGTTTTGTTTTACACCACTCATTTCATACTTGCTGTTCCAGCCTGTTGTATTTCTAAACCAACGTTGTTTCTTTTTGTTTTGTCTTTTTATTTTTTCAAGATTTTTTGTTCCATTCTCCTTCGTTCTACCTTGACAATGGATAACTGTTTGAAACATCGATTTATTTTCCTTTCTTTTAACCCAAAGCTTTATTACATTCGCATTGTACTCTTAATTTTTTTCACCCTGTTTTTGCTGAGTTGCTAATTTAATTTACTTGCATCTTCGATATTAAATCATACAGGCTTTCGCTACGATATTGCCTAGAATGAATATACATGAAAATATAAAACATTCTGCGCCAAAATAATCTTCATTAAAATATCTTATTGTTTATAACATTGGTAGAAATACAGAGTGAGTTGCATTAAACAAAATGTATTTGTTAAATACACTCCTTTAAATTCCGTGTTCAAATCCATACGCAGTTGATTTTGCACTTTTTCTTCCTTTCAGTATCATTAAATAGCCTACTGTTCAAGTACTAGAGTCGATACACTTAATGCGTGACCTTGTGCTCATGTAATATGCTCACGAACATATTTGTTACTTCAAAAGAAAAATGTAGCGTATAGAACCGAACCAAATGCCGTGCAGCTTTCTTTTCAGCAACTGCATAAAGTTTAAGTGCAACTCAATTTTTAAGACACTATTATCGGAAACCATATTCTTTTTCATGAAAAAACTTTGGCTTTCATACATGAACGGTTGCACAGTTTAGCACCACCACCTGGCCTATGGAGGTTTTCTGCGGGGTACATAGTGTTGCAAGAATTCTTAGTTCGATTGTCGATAGCGGAAAACAGTTTCCTTTCCCTTCAACAGTCTGAGGGGGCCATACAAAGGGGCAAGAGACATTATCCTTAATTTCTTTTACTAAATTATTACAACACCATAAATCGGTAGACCGTAGATACTGTACGTTCCAGATTTTCAAGCAGGATTTTGTAGTTATTAGTGTCAGTCTCCCAGCAATAATACAAGTTGATTAGTTTCCCGCTCCGTTGTGATGTGGGAAGATACAACAAAAGGAGAATTTTTTTCATTTTTTTAATTGCCATTATATGATGTGGGGTGAAGGTGAGGTTCAGCTTGCTGATGGAGGTTCATATTTATTCTAAAATCTCTATAATAATCAGCTTGTTCGTTCACTCGTGATACTTTTGTTAATTAAAGAGGTGGTGGAGGAGTGAGTGAGAGGCGGAGTATGAGTGCTAAAGAGGAGAAAGGAGTGAAGAAAGAAGAGAGGGAAAGTAGTGAAAGGTGATTAACATTAATACACACAGGCCAAGTGTGTCACGTGGTCAGCTGAAAGTAGAAGCGAAGAACGAGAGAAAAAGATAACGAGAGTAAAAGAGGGTTTAAAGACGTGCCGTCGGGTGGGAAAAGAATACTTATTACATGGTTAAAAAGTTAGCAGAAAGGAAAGGTGAAGGGAAAGAGATATGTTTAGGATACAATATTTAGCAGAGAGTGATGTTCTGGTCGTGAAGTTAAAGAAAAGTAAAGGGAGAGAGATAGACAGGGGAGGTAGTTATAGCAACTATCGCTTCACACATGCGCATTCGTGCAATTATTTATCATCTGCTCGCTTAAAAAATTATATTCGTTTAGTGGGATTAATTTAGCGTAAACTATGGATGCACAAGAAACACGGTTGCAAGCTGCCCGAGGAAGGATGCATATGTATAGATCACAGATCAAAGAGGAATAGTGAGAAGATATAATAAGAAGAGAAAAAAGACAACAACCGACGAAAAAGGAAAAAAAAAATAACACCAAATGAAGACGTGAGAAAATTAGCGTAGACGAATGTCAAGTATATTTCAAGGAAGCTAAACTATGAATGCTTTAAAAATGCAAATCATCCTGTGGAATTTACACGGGTCACACTCGTAGATATATTAATATGCAAATATATCGCCGCAGTACTGTTTAGAATCACATAAAATTTCTGATAATTACTTTTCATTTACTTCCTGAAGCACCAAAAGTTTCGTCGCCTATCTGCGAACAGATCACTGATACAGTTCCAATATCGCAGTTAAATATTAGCTATTAACACATTTTAAATTCCTCATAAGTTTCTTTTTTACATTTCCCACTTTCTTGAAATTTTTGGTTACATATGTCTGCTACACGCTTTATATTAGAGCTTTGAAAAGAGTCGTCATTTGTCACTTTACATTCCAATTTGCCTATTTTGCTATGAACTTCTTTGGCTTATTCTCTTTCTCCATATTTTCTTCCTTAATTTGTCCTGGGGTTAGCTTTAATGGGTGGAAGCCTCATTTGCTACGTATTGTGTTTCAAAAATCCTCGTATAGTACAAATCTACTCAGATACGAGTATTAACAAAGTCAAACATATGGTGAGAATTATAAGTATAGGCTAAATTATTTTACAGGTTCTTGCTAGTTGAGTGTGCTATACAATGTAGTAAAATTACAATGTATCACAATCAGTGTAAGATTTCTAGTGAAGCATCATAATTAGCTTGGCACAGTACAACTGATCTATGAGAGAAGTCGGTTATATTAAAATATTCTCATATGAATACGGAGGTATTATTCTATAATTTACAAATAGGAAATTGATATGTGATAGATATCACGTTGAGTGAAAATCTGAGGTAGGAAATCTACAGGTATTGTTAATATTGCTTTAACTGTTCTGGTTTAGGATGAATGTTGTTCTAGTTTGAAACATTCTGGTTCATATTTCATGTCTCTAATTCTAGGACTTCATTGTATATATGTTCTTGTAATAATGTGGAATACAATGTATCTCTAAATCTGTAAATTTTTTTAGCCAACAACTCATGCTCCTACAAATGTAAGCACTGCATATATTCACACAATGTGTTTACGGGCAGATGTAAAGCGGGGAATGGTGTACACGTTGCACGTTTTGGCTGCTTATCGAGTTTCGTCATTTTTTGTCCACAAGCATATTGTGAAAGTAGAAGTATATTTTACTATCAACTAAAACAGCGTAGGCTGAAAATCAAACAACGCGTACTATACCATATTATACAGCAACAAAACGAAATACTGTTAACACATCAATAAATTAATATACACTTGATATTATACAGGCAGTAGGATGTGGCTGAAGTTTAACCATTTTAGTGAGTACTTAAGTTCGTCTTTATTAATAGTAATGATGTTATTACCGCTGCAGTTAACATTGGTTTTTAACACCACGGTAACTCTGATTGAGAAGACATTGCAGTATCAGAAATTTTTGTAGGAACAAACAGTGTAACCATTTAAAAATTTTGAGTAAAGTTTATTTAGTATTTCTAGCAACATGTAGTGGTGAGATTGAAAATTTTCACTCACACAAAATATGAAATCACGAAGTAATGTAAACCAGACATAGATGAACTCCCGCTCGCGAGACTTTCTCAAAGGCATGCTCAAAGAAGAATTACCTTGAATATTTTTAGCGGTGCAGCCCGCTTAATAATGACCATGGCTCTGCAGCCCACTTCTAGACAAGGTCGCTCACTTACAATGTAATTCAATTACTACACCTCTTTGTACTTGTCGAGTGAAATTGCACCACCGTTAAATTTAATTTATACATGCTACTGAATCGTATTGAACACTTGACAATTATTTGTATATTTCATATATATATAATTCAGTTTCATTCATATTTACCCTTTCCCTTATTGAACAGCCTATCAATTGCTTTGTCTTTTAAAACCGTAATACTTACATTAAAGCGGGGACGTGCGGGCTAGTAGGTTGTTGAACCAGAAATTGCAGATCCATTTTCCTCGGACTGGAAAGACTACCATTAAATCCTTACATTAAAATGATAAAATTTTAATAGCAGGAAGCTCAGACATTGAAAAAGAATTATGATGAGCATAAAATATTTCAATTATGATACTTACAGTCAAAAATGTTTGAGCTTTTTCAATATCAGTCGTGGCCGTAACTGTGTAGTAAGAAGTTTGTTTTCTAATCTCATGATTCCGGGTTTATTTCAACTGCATGGCACTTGGGAAGATGTCTTCTATTATGTGCATAGCCTTGGGTCGGCCAAAGCTTCATGAGTAGATTTGGTTAACGTAATCTGAAAGAAGCCCGTCGTGTATATATATATATATATATATATATATATATATATATATATATATATATACCCACACCATCATCCACACACCTACACATGCTCACACGCATACGTCAAGGTCACCAGCCCCTATCCATACGCATATACACGCTCTCGCATACACACGCACGCGCATCTTCGTTTTGGGATCACCACAACTTTTTATCTCTCTTTCTTCCTATGTCTCCTGTCTGACCACCTCTGTCCGGCATTCACTATGATTGATTGCTAGCCACTAAACCTTTTTTTATTTTCTCTCTCTGCTTATTTCTCTGTTCCTTTCTGTTGAAGAGTGTAGGCTCGAAACGTAAAAGACTTTCTCAATTCCCGAGCGTTAGACTAATACATCTGTTTGTTGTTTACAAACCCGTCTTCATCTTTTGTTTTGGTTCTCGTAAATTCCAACTCATATCTTTACAGATAAATTCCTCTATTTACATAATATCGAGGTCTCTTTCTTTCTTTTGTTGTCCTTCCAATCAATGTATATATGTATATATATATATATATATATATATATATATATATATATATATTGATAGAAAAGGTAAGATAACAAAAGAAAGAGACCTTGATATTATGTAAATAGAGGAATTTATCTGTAAATAATATGTAACAGTTATTCGGTAGCCATGATAAAACTCCGAGTTTCGGATGTCGGGGCAGAGACCCACGCCGCCATCTCTTCAGTTATCTGGCCATCGAAAAAAATGCTATATATATATATATATATATATATATATATATATATATATATATATATATATATATATATATATATATATATATATACATATACATATACACATATATATATATATATACACATCTGTCTGTGATTGTGTGTGGGTGTGTTTGTGTGTGTGTGTGTGTGTGTGTATGTGTGTCTGTGTGTGTCTGTATGTGTGTCTGTGTTTGTCTTCCATTATCGCTTAACAACCAGTGCTGATTTGTTTACATCTCCGTAACTTACTGGCTCAGCGAAGTGACCGACTGTATGAGTACGAGGCTTTAAAAGATAAGTCTTCAGGTCGATTCATTCGACAAACATTTTTTGAGGCGGTGATCCAGCCTCAAAACAAGTAAAATAAAATATGCAAAATCAGATAATTGTTTTTTCTTCTTTTTTTGTCGGGCCATTGTAGAATTAAAATTAGAGCATTTTCATCTAGATGTAACTAGTGTCATACAGCTAACAAACAGGAAATAGTGGAAGCACCTGCAAGGCTACATATTGTCAGTTGTATTATAATTGGTTTTTAGTTACGTAGTTCTACATCCTTACCTCACACGCCTGAGTTTTATGTTGCAAAGTAGCTATGTGTATAGGATACGTAATTGAAGTATATGTACGTGTGGTGTTATTTATTATTCCTAAGCATTTTACAGAGTTAATCATATAGGCATTTATCTCGTACATACACATAGCTTGTTATATGTGTGTATGCACGTTCACACTCACACACATATGCATGTATGTATGCATGAATGTATGTGTGCGTACATGTATGTATGTGTGTATGTACGTATGTATGTATGTATGTATGTATGTATGCGCGTATGTATGTACAGGAGGGTTGATAGTTGTCAACCAATTAATTAAAGACAAAATTTATGTCTTCATAGCCCCAAAGATTTTTAAACTAGGGTTTTTTGGTAAACTATCCCAAGTGCAAGTACATACACATTCACAAGCACAAATATATATATATATATATATATATATATATATATATATATACACACACACACACACACACACACACACACACACACACACACACACATCTACATATACCTACATATATATATATGCTTTATTTAAAACAGCAGAAATATAGCAAAAAACTGTTACTCGGAGTTTCACGTTCCCGTTCATCAGATATTACTCTACCTCTGGTATTTGAGTACTCTTTTTTTCCACCTTGTTGCAAAGTTATGTGCTTACTTCGGTACTCCGGTACACACATATATATATATATATATATATATATATATATATATATATATATATATATATATATATATATGTATGTATATATATATATATATATATATATATATATATATATATATATATATATATATATATATATATATATATATATATATATATAAAATATATAGTTTTAGGGAAAATAACCAATTTTCAAAAATTCATCGATGAAAATCCACTATCACATATAGAAAAATTCATAATTAAAAGCACAATAAATGAGTATAATATTGAGTTCTTGAAAATTGGTTATTTTCCCTAAAACTATATATTTTATATATACTTTATCTATAAGGCTCAATTTAATTTTAATTTTTTATAAATTGATTTTAATTGAGTTTTTTACCTGTAATTTTGGATTTTGTCCCTAATATTATTATTATATATATATACATAGATATGGTTGCGTGTGTGTGTGTAAAAAAAGAGAGAGAAAGATGGGTATGAATGAGAGTGAGAGGGAAGGAGTGTGCACGAGCGAGGGAGAAAGATTCAATGATGCTGTATTTGGAGACGCATTCACGTTAATAGCTTTACATACATGAATATATATCTTTATCAATATACCTGACTACAGCTACATATTTATATATATTTCAATATATCATTTACGCTTATGTATGCGTTTATGTATGTGTATATGTGTCTATTTGCACACACACACACACACACACACACACACACACACACACACACACACACACACACATATATATATATATATATATATATATATATATATATATATACATATAATTGTATCTAGCTGCGTGTATTTATGTACAATAAATAACTCTATTATATCAATGTATTTGAATTATTCTCAACATAAAACGCAGCTGGTAAATAAAATATATGCATCTATATAACATTTGTAAATATCCAAAAATATAATACTGCAGGTCATATAGCCAAACTGGTGCCCCGTGGATAGTTTGTATGTTATTTGTACGATATTTGTCACAGCAAGATAAATCTGCTTTAACTGTCGTGTGACAAGGATCTGACAAAATTCTCAACTAACACTGTAAAACAATTTAAATTTATAGACGAGTATTCCAGTTCAATTGTTTGCTGTTGTCCTCAATTTCCTTCTTTAAGTTTCTTTCAGCCATCACCTGCTCGCCGATGTTGCAGGATCGTCTACAGATTTGAATGTTCACATTTTGTACATTTTTCTTTGTTTTTTGTCTTTTTTGCATTGTGAATGTGTATGTCTCCAGTTGTAATATTTTTGATGAGTTTTTAAACTTATGTGACACATCTGATTCTAATGTAAATCAACTGATGGAAGATGTTTTGCACTGTTTATAACTTTTTAGACATGCAGCTTTCGTAATATTAACTGGGACTTGATACGTTTTACATTATTAAGGAAAACTGCAATGAAAGAACAACCATGCGCACGCCCGCGAACACACAGGCGCACGTACGCCAAGGCACCGGCACATGCAAACAAAGAAACAAACACACAATACCAGCTACCATTCTGGATTATCTCCCTTGAGCCATCTTTTCTGATTGTACAAATTATACTGATCTAAGTTCTTCACAATTATTTTTCCACTTATAAAAACTTCTACTCAGTTTTCTCAATAATACTTGTCCTCAACATGGTTGTTGCATTAAGGCGGGCAACGAAGAATTTTCATCGAAGCTCATCTATTTTCATCTATTTTCATCTATTTTTACCATTGGCACAATTAAATTGTTTACATTGCGCAGTAATTATGCAAGTTCTAATGGTAGAACATTTTGTCACTCCATTTTGCTCTAGTTAAAATTAAGGAAAATGTACCTCTCTGATGAGATCTAATGTGACCTAAATGTGACATTACTATCTAAGAAAGATCGCATTGCCACATTAAAAAACTGAAACTCAATTTTATTCAAAAGTAACATTCAACAATTAATAATTAAAAACTTAATTCTTAAAGTTCTTGGGGTTTTCATTGAGAAGTGTTAATAATTTCTTATAGGTGTCTGGTAATTTTCTTTGAATATTACAACAAATGCACAATTCATTCGGAAATGTTTTTCAGACCTTTTCCAATACACTACCGACTGCATGAAGTTTCCTTGTTTTGTCAATGACTAAACCGAATTATATCTTTGTGCACACATTTTGTAATTTAACGAATATATTGTTCCAAAATATTGTGTGCGTTATGGCTTAAATCTTTGTCCAGTGTTAAAAACGCTTTGACAAAACGATATTTTGCTGATGAGAATCTATAAGCCTGAAATACATCTAGAGTTGCTTTATCGATAAATAAATTTGAAAAGCTTATCGCTCTCAAGTCGGAAATTAAATTTTTAAGCGAAATAATATTTCCTTTCACGTTATCACAATTACTATTAGAATTTTTTTTATGTTCAGCTAAGTAGAAAAATTCAATTCATGTAAAAGTTTTTGAGTTTGTTAGTGAGTAAATCCCAATCAACGAGACTTACCTAATTGCTTACTATTTTCGCATGCAAATGTATGCATATATATGTATGCACGTTTGTATGTACGTGTGTATGTACGTATATACGTATATATATATATATATATATATATATATATATATATATATATATATATATATATATATATAGATAGATAGATACCTACCAACTTATATATATTCGTATGTATAAAAATTTATAAAAAATTATACATATATTCATAAATATACTACTATACGTATGTTTATATGTGTGTATATATATGTCTATATGAGTTAGAGATTAAGCAACCAACTAAGGGATAATAAATATCCAATATACTACTGGATGGATACCTACGTATTTATATCCAAGTGCTTGGTATTGCAGGGCAGTATCGTAATTGAATAATAGGTATGAGTGGAGGTAAAACAGAAATTTATCCAGAATTTAAAAGGCAAATAAGAAAAGGGAGAGGATAATCAATCGACAAACATCAGCTTGTAAACATTCATTTATATCTATTTATTGATTAATTACAATCATATGTAAAAGTGATCAAAATAAACAAATGAAATAAGCAAAGTCAATCCTACAACCTAATGTATATATATATATATATATATATATATATATATATATATATATATATATATATATATATATATATATATATATATATGTGTGTGTGTGTGTGTGTGTGTGTGTATGTATATGTATGTATTATGTATTGATGAATCGATGGCTTTAAACCCAAGTTCGCAATAACAAGCCAGATAGTGTATTTCAATTGCTGGCGAAGTTACGTTATTACCCCAAACCGTATTTTCCAATCAGACCATCTGCAATCAGACAAATGCAGTTAAAATTTTTTAAGTTTTAGTATATTGTGAACACAATGACCGCTAAAATATCTGCTGAGGCACTTCACGTCAAAGTTTAGCATGAAAAATATTGCTAGGTATAAATTACATACTTGGTACATACATGTACACACGCGCGCACGCGCACGCGCAAATCTATTTAGATATCGTGTCATATTTCAGTGAAGCACACTATACGTCATGGCTAGACAGTACGGTAGAAATCAACAGATAAAGAATTCTTCCCATTAGTGAAGGGTTCATCAAACAAGGGAAGTTCACTCGTGTTTTATTTTTTTTCTATTTTGTGGCAAACATGCACCACGCTCGATATATAAATTATAGCGTATAACAATTGATATTTGAATGAGAACAAAAAATGGAAAGAGGGGTTTTCATGTGATATGTACTATATTCCATATATATGGCTTTGAATTTAACATTGCATGCTCTTATATTTCTAGCTGTTGCTATTGTTTATATATATAGCAATGACTAGTTTCAGAATTAGACATTTTCAGGAATGTTATTTTGAGACAAATGAGCAAGATAATTATTTGTTTGTAATTACAAACTATTGTATTCATCTGAATGAAAACTTTTCTCCAGGACGATTACAGACCTTCATTAAGGAAGTGTCTTAATGACGATTACAGTTCGTCAATACGGATTAATGACAATTGATTATTATAGATTGATGACTGGTATTGTGAGTTCTTAACCCTTATATACCAATAGTGTCTTATATCTTCTCGAGAAAGAAATATATCTGAAACACCGTTTTAAAAAAAATGCTATGGTTATAAACAACACTGATCCCTTTTGAAAATAATTTTACACTAAGATAAAATAAACGCATTGGTGAAAATAAAGTTGAAATTTTATTATGATTTGCTGACGAAACTTTATAAGTGATCGCATAATTTGTAAAAATAAAATGATAATAGAGCAAGATAGGCTTTTTGAAAGAAGCCCTCAGTGTAAGGACAAAGTCGAATGTCTGAATTCAGCATATTGATTTGTAAATATTAATAATTACTCTCTACCAACATATCTTTTATCATAAAGACCTGAAAACATTATACGTATCTTCTTTGAACTTTTCTCTCAATGATCGGACTGTATCCTTACAGCCTGAAAGATTAGTTGAGCAAATCGACCCGAGTACATGTATCTATAAGGCTAGTAATTATTTTATCGGTCTTTTTGTCGAAACGCTAAGTAACGGGAGCGCAAAGAAAACACCATCTTTTGTCAACCATTGGGGAATCGCAAACACAAATACACAAACAGGTGTACACATATATATGAAGAGTTCCCTCACATTTTCCGTCCACCAAATTCACTCACAAGGCACTGGTCCCCTTTTTCAATTTTTCCTATATATATATTTTTTTCCCCAATATATATATATATATATATATATATATATTTGGGTGTGCTTGTGTGTGTAATTATGTATGGATCTCTGAGTATTAATATATGTAAGCATATCATTATGTTTATATATGCACAGACGGGGCAGTTTGCTTCGCAGCCATATGGTTTGTACCACTGCATGGCACCTTAGGCAGCTATCTTCTACTGTAGTCATGGGCCGACCAAAGCATTCTGAGTGGATTTGGTAGACGGACACTAAAAGAAACCCGCTATATATATGTACATATTTATGTGTATGTATATGTTTGTTGGTGTGTTTCCGTCGCTGTGAATCAGGCTAAAAAGAAATAAATACCGGGGTCGATTCGTTCGACAATGTATTCTTAAAGGCAGTGCTCCAGCATGGCCGCAGTCCAATGACAGAAAGAAATGACAGTTAAAAAATAAAAGATATGTATATGCATATAAGTACGTGTGATTGTATATACATATATACAAGCAGCAAATATTCAAGGGGCTTATTAAACTCAGTTTCGGCACTCTCGTAGGGCTGGAGAACGATAAAAACGTAAATAAAATCTTTTAAGTGAGGGCAGTCAACTAAAATTTATGCTTGCTCAAAATTCAAAATAGCATTTTTCATATTCTACTTTATGTGTTGTATAACAACGTAAATATTCATTTTATTGATATCCACCTGCTATATGTCAGTAGTGTAGGTCGCTATAAGTTATTCACATGCGCATACATGGTTTTATGCATAACTACATAGATGCATAAATATCCAGACGAATAGAGCCATCCACAGCTATATACGTTTCATTTGCTTTCATTCTCTCTTCACCTCACTCTGTTCAGTTCTCTCAGATATACTATTATACAAGGGGGTGCTGAAAAGTTCTTGGCTTTGGGTAAAAGAAAATACAGGGGGATCAGTTAATCATGATTCTATGCAACATATTCCCCTCTCAGATTTACACACTTATTGCAGCGGTACTTCATATTTTCTAACCCCTGTAAAAAGAACTTGGAAGGTTGGGTCTCCAAACAGGCCTTTCGTGATACCCTTACAGCCAGAAACTTTTCAGCACTCCCTCGTATATATGTGTGTTTATATGTCTGTGTGAAGAACGTATAGGTATATCTATTTATCGCTATGTATGTACATATATAAACATCTTTGCATATACATTATTTACAATTGACGGATATTTGTCCTCTTCTTGTTTTTTGTGTGTGTCTGTGTGTGCACGCACGCGTGTGCGTGTGTGTGCGTATGTGCACGTGTGTTTGCGTGCGTGCGTATGTAGGAATGTGTATATGTATATGCAGATATAGATCATATTCGTGATTTATTTATAACCAAAGTTATTCGCACCTGTACCAATCAAGCTGCTGAAAAAGAAAATTGTATATTTGATTTTAGTAGTGGATCAGTTTCGTTCTTTGAAAACAGTCACACGAATGTTTCTGTCTCTACTCTTTATTTTAAAAATTGGTGCCTTAGTCTACGTCTAAATTGTTATAGAAGAAGCTGTTTTATCTGTCTGAGATGAGATCTGTAACAGAATTTTGACGAGTGCAGTGGTATACTATTGGTATCAAAGGTTATTGCTGCAGGTATCTCCCACGATACCATTGCATTAAAAGCTTTCAATTACGTCATGTTTTAACTTTAAGACAAAGTGACATTTTTCAAAGTCGTGTAAATGTCTGACAGAACCAGTGAGCATTTCTATTTTTACTGCGACACTTGTCTGTAAATCTTCTGCGCTTATAACATTTGACCATTCACCGATCCAGTCATGGAACATCGGTAAAACGAGTTCATTAAGATTGGTACTTCCGAACGTGTCACTTTTGAGTAAGTTGTATGTAATCTAAGGTTACTGGCTTAGGACTACAAAGGCTTCAGATAATTTTACTAGGTGACACCATTAGTAATTTATATCTGTAAATTGATTTTGGTTTTAGACTGCTGAATCAAATTCAGTATTGACTTTTGCTTATCATGACAACATACCCTCGTTTGTTCTAATATTTAGTCTACAAATCCCGATCACAATAAACGTTCCATACCCCAGAAGATACGCCATTTCTAGTTCATAGTGAGGGCGCTAATTTCAAACATACCAATTTTCCCTAAAACATATATGTCGACACTTTTTCTGAAATTAGTAACACCAGTCGCGCCTTCAATTTTAGCGTATTTGATAATATTAGAGACGGAACGTTTTAAAATGGCTACAAATAATTTTAATGGTAATTAACAAACTTAAAATAAATAAACTTTGGCTGAAGATCAAAATCGGGCCTGTAATTTCAGCACACTCCTGAAGATAGATTTTCTCGATTCTTGAGTCTTTTCTTCTTCACCTGGGTGATGAACAAGGTAAATAATTTCACCAGAACATTGTAACTAAATGATATCATCGCAAATAGTTATCAGCCATGGCGAAGAATTGTTGGAATCCACACAAACAAGTGTCTGACCTATTTTATGAGAGACAGTCAAAACAACCGCTGAAATAGGAACCAAGGTCTTTATCAAAATCTATATGAAATTTATTCATTGTAAAACATTTTTCTAAAAAAAAATTTTTTTTTTAAATTTAATTAATTTGGTCGTGTTGCATGTCATTGGTAAGATCAAAATTCTATTTGTGACGATAACATTTCTATATAGTTCGAAAAAATTCCAAAGTTACATAAATTGTGTATCTCCCAAGCTGTAGCCGGTTTACAAACATTAATGTTATCTTCTTTGTAATTAGCAATCAAAAATCTATAAGAATCAATATATTGGTCTCCCAATACAGGAAATGGTGTTATTTTCTTAAAGGCTCGTTAAGCTATATCTTTGATGAGAAAAATCATTGAAAAGCAGTACAGCTCTGAAACTAAAACACTTCAACTAATGCTGAAAATGAGGATCATTTGTTGTAATCAATGATACAGAATACATTAAAATCAACTGGTTTTGAATTCAATGCATTTTGACTGCTTATATAACCAACCATCAGTTTCTGCAATGAAAGAGAAAAGTAACAACATTCAGCTACTTCGAAGCGTGTCAGACATAAAGCAGACAAGCATGAGGTACTTACTGTTTAATGGCTGCCTCTGAGATCAGAACAGAACCATCCTGAATTAAAATTATTAACACTATAAATATGTTTAGACAGTGCAGTTGAGAAATTAATTAAAGTTTCTAAAACAATGCCAATAAATAAAGAGGAACAGAATATACTGTGTCACTCGTCATAGGTTGTTTAATGCTTTTATTTTATTTCGAGAAATTACACCTATATCAAAAATAGTTTTGAAAATAATCCAAGAGTTCTGAAAAAAAAAGTTATAATCGGCAGGCAATCTGATGTGTGGTGACCTTAATTTTTGGAAAAATGTATAATCTATATCCTCGCTCGGTTTGTTTCGTGCCTCTGTTGCGATTGCATTCAAAAATAAGGAGAATGGTATATGCATTTTGATAGTATGAACAAGTTCCGCCAATGAAGGTAGAACAGCAAACAAACAGTGCCTGTATATATATCGCACGCATCACTCTCCACATCAGTGCATCGCCAGTCAGAAACAAGTACCATTAGAAATATTTACAACATGTTCGCAGTGGGATTCTTGCTCGTAAACATTGATGATATGCAGAGCATGAATAATACAATCGATTAAATCATATTCAAATGGCACATCATATTTTGCGCTTGTGTATCCTTTGGCATGAGATAACTGCTATGACAAAGGTACAAGAAAAATGAAGAAAAAATGAGAAAATTGTCAGACCAATATCACTTAGTAACGGAAAATCCAGCAGGACCAGAAATGTATGACAAGCACTTGTACTGTACTACAGCAGAAAGAACTACCAAAGATCGCCACCCCTTGAAGAAAAGATCTTGGTTAATAACCTTACAACGTAGGAGGATATAAATCTCAATATGTTCGTACATTATATATATCTGTCTTGATAGACAATAACGGCCTATTGGCTGCATCATTTACTTTATATTTTTTTGCCGAATATCACAAGAACAAGAGTACAATAGCATTACGCGTTAGTATTTGTGAGTCTTAGGAGAAATGGAATGATTTAAGAAATACATTCGGAGAAATATAAATTCTACAATATATTTAGGACACTGATGTCATTTATTAGTAAATGAAAATGTAAATGATATATTTATGTGTATAGATAGATACATTCGTCCATATATGTGAAGATCATAAAATTGCATCGCATTGTCTAAAATCGACAGGTAAGAAATAAACTGAGAATCGAAATTTTTTACTGACAAAATTAAAATTCAATTATATAAGCTTCTTCAATATTGAACAAGATCCAATTTCAAACTGGCATGTATTGATTGGTAATATTTCGTATAACCTCCTATTTTCAGAAAATACATCATAAGAGAAACCCTTCTCTCAAAGAGACTTGTATTAGGTCGTCAAGTATGAAATTTGTAGTAAGGTATATGGTAAACTTTGGCAGCTGCTCATTTGCACTTTATAAAGTATTTATAAATCGTCTTTTGCTATTTTTGTTTAGAAATGGATAAATTGGAAATTCGTACAGTTTTGAAATATGAGTTCTTTCTTGGAAATACAGCATCATAGACAGCTCGGAATATTAATGGAGAATATCATTCTAATGTTATTACACAGCAGACAGTATCAAATTGGTTTGCAAAATTTCGTTCTGGTAACTTTGACCTCACAAATGAGCAACGCGGTCGACTAGAAACAAAGGTGGATAATGACGAACTGAAAGCCACTGTCGAGTCAGATCCATCTCAAAGTGCCCGTGAATTATTGTTGTTGCTTGGTGTTAGTAAGCAAACAATACTGACTCATCTAGTTCAAATCGGTAAAGTGAAAAGTTTGGATAAGTGGGTTCCACATGAACTCAATGAAAATCAGAAACAGCAAAGTTTGGAAGCTACTTTTTCGTTACAAAACGAATCATTTTTGAATCGAATTGTAACATGTGATGAGAAATGAATCGAATTTTAACATGTGATGGGAAATGAATCCACTACAACAGCCGTAAACGTTCAGTACAATGGTTGGACAAAGACGAGCCACCAAAACACAGTCCAAGAAGCAAAATTCTTCAAAAGAAGCTGATAGTGTGTGTTTTGTGGTCTGGCGCAGGTGTGATCCATTATGATTTCTTTAAACCTAGCTCATCAATCACGGCCGAAGTATGTTGCAGTCGACTGGACCGAATGATGCAGGTACTTACAAAAAAAAAAAAGAAAACAGCTTAGATTAGTCAACAGATCCACTCCTGTTTTATTGCAAGACAACACCAGACCACACATCGCAAAAATGACATTGGCGAAACTACAGGAGTTGGAGTTGGAAGTTCTCCATCTTCACCATACTCACCTGATCCTGCCCCCACTGACTACCGCTTCTTCCAGAATTTGGATAACATTTTGATAGGAAAACAAAACTTAAATCCGACGACACTGTAAAACAGGCCTTTCCAGACTTTATTGTCTCTAGATTGCCAAGCTCTCTTACAGTTCAGAGATGGACAAACTACCGCTGCAATGGCAAATGTGTATTGACAATATGGGTGCATACTTTGATGAATAAAACTATTCCTTGTACTTATAAAACATTGGCAAACTTTGATGACCTAAGAATAGATTAGTAAGCATATATGTACTTGAATACCAAGAACAGAACATATATGTAAGCATATATGTACTTGAATACCAAGAACAAAATACAAATAGCTAGTAGCCATCTTTTTTTTCCGCTTTGTATCCGAACGTTTGAGAAGCTGGTAGTATTTGCTCATATCCATGAAATTTTATGTAACAACGGGAGCTAAGTCAACTTGTTACACAATCAATCAATCAATCAAATAATCAATTATTCAATAAATCACACAATACCTATGTGTGTATGCATGGGTGCAAGTGCGAATGCGGAGATATTATATTTTGAACATATAAAAGTATCCTAGCCATTGACAATGATGAGTCAATATGTTTTCAATATGAATTCAATATGTATACAATACCTTTAAATATAGGCAAAAGCATGTATTAAACAGATATCATAAATAACAAAGGTGAGACGACAACTTAATAAATTAGAGAATGCATATTCTTTACAACACACGAACACACACACACACACACACACACACACACACACACACACACACGCATATATATATATATATATATATATATATATATATATATAGATATATATATCTATATATATATATATATATATATATATATATATGTATATCTAATACTCATCAATTCGTTGCCTAGCGTTATTTAGTTCTTTCATATGCCTACAAATTTTAAAAATTTACATATGCAGCAATTGTGCTGACGCAATTTTGCTTATTTACCACGTAAATCTAAGACTGCTTTATATTATGTTTCTTTTATTGAATATGTTTCTACAGAGAGAAGTTTATATGAAGCATAACAGAAAACCCATTTACAGTATTGCTGAAATTCGTTCTACTTCGCATGTGAACATTTTCAAAATTTTTGAATTTTTATACATCAAATTACTTTTAACATGTAACTTCTATTATCAGCATATTTTATGCCGAAGATTCTGGAAAGATAAAGAAATTTTTAAGTTCAGACAATTTTAAATATTTTTGTAATAAAGAATGTTTATTCCCCACATCATTGCATGGAAACATTTCGCATTGTTATATAAAGTATTTACTTGATACATACATACATACATACATACATACATACATACATACATACATACATACATGCATGCATACATACATACATACATACATACATACATACGTACATACATACATATAAACATATGTACATACATACATAAATACATACATACTTATACATAAATATATGTATATGTATATATATATATAGGTGTATGTAGATAGATAGATAGATAGATAGAGAGAGAGAGAGAGAGAGAGAGAGAGAGAGAGAGAGAGAGAGAGAGAGAGAGAGAGAGGGAGAGAGAGACAGACAGACAGACAGACAGACAGACTGACTGACTGATAGATAGATAGATAGATAGATAGATAGACAGATAGATAGCTAGATCGACAGACAGACAGACAGACAGATAGATACATGGATAAATAGATTGATTGATACATAGATACACAGATATGCATATATGTCTGTAAATGTGGGTTTATCTGTGTGTGTTAGCTTCCTATATACATGTAAATATATATTTCTAATTGACTTCATTATACGTTTTTCAAGCTGTCGTAGCACATGCATATGCCGCCTTTAGCATGATTTTAGAATTGAAAGCATATGTAGTAGCACTATGTAGAATATCGTCTGCTTTCTGCATTACATCAGCTGGTGTGTGCATCGAAATATATTTTGATTAGTCGTATGAAAATGTACTTTCATCTATGCTTTCAAACATGGTACTATCTATCTATCTATCTATCTATCTATCTATCTATCTATCTATCTATCTATCTATCTATCTATCTATCTATCTATCTATCTATCGTTTTCTCTGTACATGCATATTGATATTAAATTGCAATGGGCTTGGCCCTATTTACCCATGTCATACATATGTGTGCATGTACCTATGTACACAAATACACACTCACATACTCACACACATATATGTACATGTGCATGTGTGCACATATTTATGTGTGTGTATATGTATTTATATATATATATATATATGTATGTATGTGCATATATATATATATATATATATATATATATATATATATATATATATATATATATATATATATATATATATATATATATATAAAGCTGTGAATAATAGGATGTAAATTTTAGGTTAAAACCTCCTTTTGGAATGAAAAGTAGAAGATTGCCCTCGCACGTGTTTGCGCGCGCATCGAGATATACCAAACATGTTTTTGTCCATGTTTTCTCGGAATTTTATAAAATACTTATGACACAAAAGCACAAACACACGCGCGCACAGAAACTAATTAGCAACACAGACGCAATATAAATAATATATGAATTTATTTATTTGATCCGTTAAAGAAATGGCCTATATACCATACAAGGAAACAATAGAATCAGATGAATATAATAGTAAAAGCTGGATACCAGAAGTACAGTCGATTCCAATTGATTTAACAGGATACGCGATGATCATGTGTGAAGTCAGCAAAATTCCTCTCAGGTGTCTGTAAATTCGCGGTCTTAACCTACGTTCCAATGAACCTAAGTCATGTCGAAAGACATTGGATTAAGTGACCACTTATAGTAATACACACGAATATTCTTATGAAATTGTCCCTTCAACTAATGAAGTCGCGAAAGGGAATACATCATTATAACTGAAAGTCAAGGACATGACGAAAGACTAAAGATTTTGCTTAAAGACTAACGAAATAACTGCTTTCTGTTTTTGATAATTTTCCTGAATGATTACTTTAACTGTGAGGAATTTGAATAGTTATCTGCTGACCCCCGAATTACTCACTTAGTAAGATGGAACATACAGAAAAAAAACCCAATTTTCCCTGAACGCTGAGCTGTGGCTAACATACATTGAATGATTTCGGCAGACTTTATAGTTTATAGCAGCACATGCACACTGCCTGCAAAACGACAGTTTACAAATGAAGTTGATGTTTACCGCCTCAAAAGACTCAAAATAATTCAAGGAATTGACTCTTAAATTCAGCAAACATACATCGGACACTTTCAAGAGCCTTTATAGTTAATGGTAGCCAGAAAAACAACACTTTACAAACTAAGTTGATGTTTACTGCTATAAACAAGTAAAATGAATTTAAAGAATCCACTGCAAAATTCAGCTAGAAAAGTTTCAAAAAGACAAAAAAAATCGAGTACTAATAATTTATATGTATATAATTAACACCGGGGAAAAACCCAGGAGACGAGTGGATTTTGTTTCAAATGTAACTAATGTAAATTAAATTTCCATTTGGTACTGGAAAGGGTCTAAAATAAACTAGAGAAAAGTGAAAGCTCATCATTCAGTTAATGAATAATAATAATAATTCCTTTATATCCTTAAACAGAGAGGCACAGAGATACTAGCACAGTCATATAAATGCTAATGTGTGTGAGAGATTTATACATACATACATACATATATACATACATACACAGACACACATATATATATAAACATATATATATACAGACAGAAATAGAGAGAGAGGGAGGAAGGGAGAGGAGAGAGAGGGAGGCGGGGAGGGAGAGGGGTAAGAGGGGAGGGGAGAGAGAGCGAGAGAGAGAGAAGAGCAGGAATGTTTAAAGGGTCACTTCGCAACAATGTAGTTTGAGATTCATTCTTCCTACTGTTTTACATATAATATATTTACGTATTTGTGATGTAGCCCCTCGGCGAAATGAATAGCAATAGAATAGACACCAAACTTTACCATCAATTTTGGGAACGATTATTTGTTGGATTAAATTCTTTAACGAAGTGCCCCAGCATGTAGGTGATGAGATATTGAAATAAATGGTGATAAGATATAAGAGCAGGAAACGGTTTTCAGTTACGCTGCGTGTAAAATTGAATAGAATACTAAGAATTATAGCCGTAACAATTGTTTTCAGAGACAATTTTGGAACTCGTTAGGTTTTGTATAGATGATAAATCATTTGTCAATTTCTTGCTGGGGAGATTTTAGACAACCGTTGAGGAAACCCTGCAAAGGGATATGCGTAGGTGTCATTGTTTACTGGTGGCTGGTTTGTACCGTTCTAGAAGATACTATTGGAATACTGAGACTCACTGGACACAGAAGTGTTAAAAATATCGATTTCAGATTTTGACTCAAGGCCAGAAATTTCGGAGGAAGAGATAAGTCCATTACATCGACGTCAGTGTTCCACTGGTATTTATTTTACCGACCTCTAACGAATGAAAGGCGAAGTAATCCTCGATGAATTTTGAACTCAGAACGTAAAGACGAACGAAATCTAGCTAAAGTGAAAGAAATGCCGTAAATCATTTTACCTTGCATGCTAACGATCCTGCCAACTTGCCGCCCTAGAAGTATTAAAAATATTGGTTTCAAAATTTGGCACAAGGCCAGCAATTTTGGTTTAAGAGATAAGACGATGAGACCGACACCAGTTTTTAAGTGGTACGTATTTTATTGAACTCGAAAGTATGGAAAACGAAGTCAACCTCGGCAGAATTTGAACTCATAACGTAAAGATGGACGAAATGCCACTTAGCATGTTGCGCAGTATGCCAACGATTCTGCCAGATCGCCGCCCTAGAAGTCTTAAGAATATTGTGTTACATGAGTTCTTGATGTAAGGAATGTGTTTCATAAATATTTTGCGAGACAGTGCAGCAAATCTATGGAGCATTGGAACATACTGCAATATGCGAAGAAAATTTATATTCCTTTTGGTTCATACTATGAATATGCCACCATTATCGCAGCCGGAAATTGTAAATTGATTAGTTACGAATTGATATACTTGACATATCGGGATAATAATATCAAAGAGTGCTTTTGATGTTATTATTTTTAAGTAAGAATGTATAAATGCGAATATCACTTATTTAGGTTCAGTGTTTTCAACGCCAATAAAATCATCATAAATGCGTACGTCAGTATGTATGCGCCCGCACAAACACACACACGCGCATACATATATGTGTTTGCGTGTGTTTTTCTATTTGTGACTGTGTGTCAGTGTATTAATGTATATGCTCACCTTGTTTCACATTTCATCCGTGAATGAAACATCAACTTTAATATTACGCTAATTTCTAAAAAGAATTGACGAAATCACAAACGAAATTAAAGTCTCGTTGCTTTATTAGCGTGAACAAAAAAAAAATATATAAGGTACACTCAGTTTTGCCTTGATACACGGTACAGTTTGCTCTAGTCCTTTCATAAATCCTGTGTAGCAGTTATATTATTTCCGAAAGTACAGAAATTAAAAAAGAAAGTAACGTTCTTTTAATTCCATTATATTATGTAAGCCGTCTGCTTTCATGTTATGAGCTCAAATTTCACCGAGGTCGACTTTGCTTTTCATCCTTTCAGAGTTTATAAAATAAGTACCAGTTGAATACTTGTATCGGTGTAATCGATTATTCCCATCCCCCAAACTGCAGGTTTTGTGCCTATAGTAGAAAAAATTATATTATGTAAGCTATATCAACATTACTAGACATAAACCGGCGGCGAAGTGGCAGAATTGTCACTGCACTGGGAAAAATGCGTAGTGGCATTCTTTCTGAGTTCGAATGGCGTCGGAGTCGACTTTACCTTTCATCCTTTAGGAGTCGCTAAAATAAGTACGAGTTGAACACTGGCGTCGATGTAATCGACGAAATCCTTCCCCCGAAATTGCTGAACTTGTGTCAAAATTTGAAGTGAATATTATTATCCATCAAGCTACAAATTACTTTATATGTAGAAAGTGTGCCGAAATTGTTGCTACGGAATCATTAATACGAAATTTCAAACAATAAAAATAAAAATATAGAGGATCAGTCGTACAGTATAAAAGCTTACATCGAAAATAGAAGCGGAATGAATGTTTCTAAGCCTTCTTCCACATAGGAAAATAATGATAAATACAAAAAACATTTTCTTTGATTGAATGATTAACATAGATAGATAGATAGATAGATAGATAGACAGACAGACAGACAGACAGATAGATAGATAGATAGATGGGTAGATAAATAAATAAATACATACATACATACATACATACTTACATACATACATACGTACATACATAACTTTCCAGAAGTTTATAATTTAACTATATATGAACATGTCTAGATATGCAACTATATGATTGAAAATACATACATAAAACATACAAATCTGCCCGTATACATACATACATACATACATACATACAGACGTACGTACGTACATGCATACATAGAATTTGGTTTCGATATTACCCTGTACTACAAATTATTTCCTAGTATTTTAGCCAATAGAATATGTAAATAAATAGACATAAATAACTTCACTTAATATACAATATCTATTAGGAGAGTAACGGAGGAGACAATAGGAGTACTAACAATTCCCTCATGGGATTTCATCGACGATGAATTAATTAATTCAGTGAAATGCATTGAAAATATCTAGATGTATATTATCATTTATATTTATAGCATGGGGAGGAAGTGTTATGTGTTCATCTTTACAATTTATATAAAGCTAGATAAATATCATTTTCATATTAATCCCAAACAACATATGATTATGAAGACACAGACAAAAGTCATGAAGTAAACATCTTTATTTTTCTGAATGCGTTCCTAACGAAGAATGGGATCTAAGAAGGAAATTTGCTTGAAAACAAAACTACTGGGAAAATATTTGGATTCTCTGGAAACAACAGACACCCTGTGTTGTGTTGTTAACCTCCACACCTTAGTAAGAAACACAAGCACACACACAAACACCTACACACAAACACACACACACGCATAATATATACTGTATGAATCTCTCCATGTGTATATTGTTATTGTTATTATTATTATTATTATTATTATTATTATTATTATTATTATTCAGTAGTTTTATTTTTATAGCGTGCTTTCATTTCGCTACCGAGCGCAGCTCTGTGTGCCTTGGGTATGTGCTGTGGTTTGCTGTGATGCTCTTATGGTTACTGTATTGAAAGTGTTTTGCGTAGGATGTGTGCAGTGCCCAGTAGTGCAATTTTTTGTATGTTATGTATACTTGTAAGTCCTGGTGTTTTTCTTATGTATTTCTCTGAATATTTTTTTATCATACCTAAGGCGCCTACTATGATAGGAATTGTTTCTGTTTTTAGATTCCATATTCGAGTTACCTCTATTTCCAGGTCATTGTATTTTGAAAGTTTCTCCATTTCTTTTAGAGAAACGTTGTCATCTGTTGGTATTGATGCATCAATTAGAAAACATTTTTTTCTTCATGATCTCTGACAACTACCTCTGGCCTATTATTATTATTATTATTATTATTATTATTATTATTATTATTATTATTATTATTATTATTGTTATTATTATTATTATTATTATTATTAGGGCGGCTAGCTGGAAGAATCTTTTACACGCTGGACGGAATGCTTAGCGGTATTTCACCCTTCGCTACGTTCTGAGTTTAAATTCCGTCGGAGTCGACGATGCATTTCAATTCTCGAGATCGATAAAATAAGTACCAATTGAGTACTGCAGTCAATGTAATCGACAGACCCCCTCCCCACAAATTTCAGTCCTTCTGTCTACAGAAGAAAACACTATAATAATAATAATTTTTATTATTAGGATGCCGAAGTGGCAGAATCGTTAGCACACCGGGCGAAATGCTTAACGGTACTTCGTCTGCCGATACGCTCTAAGTTCAAATTCTACCGAGGTCAACTTTGCCTTTCATCGTTTTGGAGTCGATGAAATACGTACCAGTTGAGTATTGGGGTTGATATAATCAACTATCCCCCTCCCCCAAATTTCAGGCCACATGATAGAAAAGATTATTATCATTATTCGTAGTCGATAAAAGAAGTTCCATTTCAACACAGTAGACGATGTATTTGACATCTCCCTTCTCCGAACTTACTGTCCTTGAGCAAAAATTTGAAAACATTATTATTATTATTATTATTATTATCATTATCATTATTATTATTATTATTATTATTATTATTATTATTATTATTATTATTATTATTATTCAGTAGTTTTATTTTTATAACGTGCTTTCACTTCACTACCGAGCGCAGCTCTGTGCGCCTTGGGTATGTGCTGTGGTTTGCTGTGGTGCTCTTATGTTTACTGTATTGTATTATTATTATTATCATTATCATTATTATTATTATTATTATTATTATTATTATTATTATTATTATTATTATTATTATTATTATTATCATTGAGTGAGAGAGCAGAGCATGCCATCAAAGTGACACCGGAGTACAAATATGCGAAGTCCAATATACTCATCATGATTACCCGTCTGATAAGGGTACACCAGGCACATGCGTTACAACCATATAAGCGCGACATATTGATCTAATGTGAAGATAAATACAACATGACCTCGCAGGTGGGGCCCAGTTAGAATTTTCTTCAGGTCGAGTACATCATCCCACACAAAAGATCCCTGAATAAGGGTTGTTTAAGGATGTTGAACGAAACATCCATGTTTCTAAAGGTGAATTATTCAAACCGCAAATAAATCCTCTCAATATATGGCTATGATACTCCACTACTTCTATTCGTGATCAGAGATGCACATATCGTCAGACAGCAAGGGATGTGTTCAGCTGTCTAAAGTCAAACAACTGACATGCAAATCTGTGGTATTCATCAGAATATTTGGTGTAGCCCTATTAATGTTATTGTCATTAGTATTAAGGCGGCGAGCTAGCAGAATCGTTAGCACACCGTGCAAAATGCTTAGCGGTATTTCGCCCGTCTTTACGGTCTGAGTTCAAATTCCAGCAGGGAATTTATTAGAAAGGATTATTATTATTATTATTATTATTGAATTACTTCTCTCTTAAACGGACTAACCAATGATTCAGAAAGCAAAAACTTCAATTAACTGTGCTCTGTTGACGTACACGATAGCCATACTGTCGTCATGATATAATGGAGTCTGCAGCTAAATTTATTTCCTTTCCAGGAGCGTCATTCACCTAATTTCATGATAGGAAATCCACAGCTATGAAATATTTTTCTTCTTTTAAATCGTATTTGTTAAATCCAGCTTAGTTGTCGTCTTCGAGACTGCCTTAGAAATATATAGTCTCTGAATGTTTATTGGTGCGAAAGAATAATTACTTTTTCCCTTTAAGCGTAACGTACAAGGAAGACGAACTTGTATTTAAGTCAGTTGTATACGTAAGAATATAAATATTATACAGACTTATTCTAACACAGAGACTCGATACACACCATAGTGATTTACACAGATATATACGCCTAGAAAGGACATATACATGCACACAAACAAATAGTCAAATGCAAATAGCTAAATGGGATTTTCAGTTTCGAGAGTTCTAAATGTTTCATTATGTTCAATGTAAACTCTTGGGAAACTGATGTACGGTTATTTCAAATTGATTAGCGTTGTCATTACACACGCACACACAAATACACACACATACACACACATAAACGCACACACACACATGTACAAACACACACACAGATGTAAACACAAACACAGGTGTTATATATATATATATATATATATATATATATATATATATATATATATACATTCAATGAAAATCATTGTGAGTATAGTATGTGATGTGTGTGTGAGTTTGTATATGTGTGTTGTGTGTGTGAATGCGTATGTAGCGTGTTGGGTATGTGTGTGGGAAGAGAGAAACGGAAAGTGGTTGAGAGAAGGTGTTAAATACAGAGACATCTATTTCCGCCTACTTCTTCAGGTCTACATTTCCTCAACTAAGCTCTGCATTTTTTAAAATATTTTTCCTTGGTTAGTATATCATGTTGAGCAGTCTATCGTGGAATTGTAAGAGCGTCTGAAAAATGGGCATGCGGCATTTTCTGGAGCTCTGTACGTTCTGCGTTCAAATCACGATAATGAGGGCCAATATATTTTTTTCATCCTTCAGAATCGAGAAAAACTTACAAGTGGCTACCATGTATTTGACCCCAAGCTGATACTAGTCCTTGTCCTTTGAGGCATCTACTAACTTATCTAAATCATTTACTAACGTGCCTAGCGTTAATCCCTTGGTAGCATGCTCTTATTTGATCCCACTGCATTTTATGAACTGTCAATGATCTAAAATCAGATCTAAAAGTCTTATGATATCTATAGAGCAGATCTATAAACTTAAAACACAAGCTCAGGAAAAGCTACTTGCTACTTGTAGCTTAAGCTTTGCCCAACAACTGGTGCATTTTCACCGTTAATAGGCTTGATCCTATTACAAAAATGTGATCCTATAAGAATGAAGAATCAGGTTTAATTTGGGACCATTTCTCCTGATTCTTGTGACCATCATTGCCAATTTCACGAAATTCTGTGCCTAAGAAGCCTGTGCATGGAGCTCCTACTTCGACTAAAGCGTAGCCAGTAAAGAAAATTGCTAAAAGCAGCTTTTATTAGCTTGGTATTAAAGACTTTATTCAACTTTCAAATCATTGCCAATGAATTCTATTACAACAATCGATAACATAATAATGCCTGCTGCGAATAGATGCACTATTTTAGTCGCTGTTTATTCACGGAGCCGTTTTGGATTGGCTGTTCGTATTTCTATTGAAGAAAATTCAGTGGTTTTTAAATGACCATGTCGCGCTAATTTTGCTGGAATTCTTGCTGGTATTTAACCTCGAGTCATGTCTTATCTACTTAACACACGATCAATAGACTTCCAGCCGTGAGCTTCCTGTCGTATTTTTGAAAATACATCGAACAACTAAAACTGGATAATGCAACGCATCTTTTCATTCTAAGGCAGAGGAATGTGATTTTCATGGTGATGTTTATTGTTATTTCTAGCATACACAATGACCATATAGTTGCCACGTCACCACTGATTGGGCTTGTCGTTGTTGTCGTTTTTGTTGGTGTTGCTGGTGTTGTTGATGTTGCTTTTGTTGCTCAGGCAGCCAGTCAAGTTAACTTCTAGAGTATGAATTCCAATTGCAACAGCAACCTAACCATCTACTTTTTGCTTACATATTTCTCACATTCTTATAGACAACAACAAAAATATCCTTGTTTAAGAATAATAAATTTGTAACCTTTCGGAATAATGTATTTTTAAAGATTAAATCTAAACATAGAAACAACTATATATATATATATATATATATATATATATAAACTTATTTAATGTAGTTATAACAGATTATATCGTATTACGTAAATCTCCAGACTCATCATGTGTTATTTAAACTGAGTTAACTAGGATATAGCCTACTAATTTCAGCTAGTAGAGTTTAAAGTTCAGATGGGAATGTATAACAAGGAAGTGACTGTATTAATTATCTAAGACACAGATTAAGGAACAGAAGTTAAAATATAAATTAATTTATGGTGTAACTCTAAGATAACAGAAAGAAGGCAAGACCATTACAATGTACCAATATATACATGTGTGTATGTGCGTGTGTATGTGTGATTGTGCGCGTGCGCGCGTGTTAAATTTTGAATTAGAAGCGCTTCTATTATTAATTTCGTATTTTGGCACAAGATTACCAAATTCGGGGCAGGAGTAAGTCGGCTACATCAACCCCGGTGCTCATTCGGTACATATTTTATCGACCACGACAGGATGAAAGGCAAATTCGACCTCGGCGGTATTTGAACTCAGAACGCGAACACGGACGAAATACCGTTAAACATTTTGCTTCACGTGCTAACGGTTCTGCCAGTTCGGCGCCTTAAAGGAGCACCTCTATTATTGTAAGCGTTATTGATATCACGTATTAATGTATCTGTTTTGTTTAAGTGTTTTCCAGTCCAAAAGAGATTCGAATTTCGTTTCGTATGTCACTCGAATATATAGTGCTGATGAGCTGAAAATAACACCGAAATATCGATAACCACGTTTCACATTCAGGTACGGAGCGATGACGCGTTTGAACAAACAGCATACATTACTTATGTCTTAACAACAATGTTTATGTTACATTATTGAAGGCGGTGATAGGGCGGCGAGCTGGCACACCGGACGAAATGCTTAGCGGTATTTCGTCTGTCTTCGTGTTCTGAGTTCAAATTTCACCGAGGCCAACGATAAAACAAGTATCAGTTGTGTGCTGGATTCGATGTAATCAACTGAAAAACCACCCAAATATTCAAGTCTTAGGCCTATAGTGCAAAGGATTATTAAAAGCGACGAGGTAAGGCGGCGAGCTAGCAGGAGCGTTAGCGCATGGGGAAAATTCTTAGCGTATTTCGTCAATCTTTACATTTTGAGTTCAAATTCCGCTAAGATTGACTTTGCTTTTCATGCTTTCGAGATCGATAGAATAAGTACTAAGTTGGGCACTGGGGTCAGCGTAACCGACTATCACATTCTACTAAAATTTCATGCCTTGTACTTTTAGTAGACAGAAATAATATTTACATGAATAGATCTACTTCTAAGTTCAAGTTTATCTTTAATTTCTTTGTGCGGCCTTGTTGGACATCAGCAAATAGATTTGTATGTACCTCAGACGAGTGGCGATTCAAAATCATTTCCAACTTGACTCGAGCAAAAGGGCCAATGAGCTGAGATAACAGCGAAATATCGGACATCCAACTTCCTGTTAATGTATCATTTCGCCTGGTTGTAATGTGTATAGTAATTCTTACCGCTCGACCTCATAAAGGGGCCTTCTCCGGGCAAAATGCATACAAGCAAAAATCCCCTGTTGTTGATGTTGAAATTCCAATAAAGAAGTCTTCAATCTTGGTTAGAAACCGACTCTTTCTCAATTGGCAAGAAATCCAGGAACAGGAAATATCAACCAAGTACCTGATGTACAAAAGGGACAGAGATACAGGAAATGCAGTAAATTGTGACAACCGATGCAGACTTTGTGGAGTTAGCACCGAAGGTATCATCCGCATCATATGCAGGTGTCCGAAAATGTCATCACGGTGTTATCTACCAATGAGGCATGATGTTGTAGGTAGGATACTCTATAATGAAATCCTTCGGAAAGATAAACCCGAGGATAAAGAAATAAGAACCCACAGTATGGTAGAAACCATAGCCACTCATAATAAAAAGGAGTTCTGGTGGAATGTCCCACTGAAGACCTCAATAAAATGCAAGCACAGCCGACCTGACATAATGATTTGAGACAAAGAAGAGAAACTGTGCACAGTTGTAGAAATTAGCTGCCTAACAGCTGTTAACATAAAGCTGAAGATCAGTGAAAAAAAAAACCTACGCTAAAGTATTGATAAATCTGCAGTTACTCTATCCAGATTACCTGTAATTATTGGAGCCCTGGGATATGTAACACACTGCCTAAATAACAATCTTCAGAAATTAGGTTTCTGGAAACCAGAAAGGAGAAAGCTAATTTGAAGACTACAGACCCAATCCATCACTGGAACTGTAAAAATCTGTAAAACTATCAAGAAGTTTATCCTTTAAATATATATGAGCATGTCTATATATGCAACTGTGTGTATGAGAATACATACATAATGCAAAACATGCAAATCTGCACACATACATACATACATACATACATACATACATACATACATACATACATACATACGCACGTACGTACGTACATACAAACAAATATCCCCTGTTGTTGATGCTGAAATTCCAATTAAGGTGGCTTCAATCTAGGTTAGAAACCGACTCTTGCTCAATTGGCAAGAATTCTTGAAATAAAACTGAACAATGACATACATACATGTACAGACGTATGTGATTTAATTTATATAGTTCAATGTATAACCTGCAAGTGGTCGAACTGAACATTAATCATATTATGAGTATTACCAGCATTAACCTCATAATTCTTGTTTCCGTAAGTAAAAAGTTGCTAAAAAGTTATGTCAGAACTATTCAGCACTTTTCATTGCAGATCAGACTGTATATTTAAAAAAAAAAGAAATAACAATTACACAAAAACTATATTGAAATACTTTCATATATATATATATATATATATATATATATATTGAAATACTTTCATATATATATATATATATATATATATATATATATATATATATATATATATATATGTGTGTGTGTGTGTGTGTGTGTGTGTGTGTGTGTGTGTGTGTGTGTGTGTGTGTGTGTGTACGTATGTATGTACAAAAAATACATACACAAACACACACATGTATATATCTATCTATCAACTTATTTATCTCTCTCTCCCTCTCTCTCGCTCTCTATCTTTATATATATATATATATATATATATATATATATATATATATATATATATATATATAAAAGAACCGCTATAAACCGTTTGTATATTTATATATTTATGCTTGGTCTGGCATATATGTATGCGTGTGTGTTTGTTCGTGTGTGTATATTTGTATTTATGTATATTATATGTAAGTATGTATGTATGAATGTATCTGTGTGTCTACGTATGTATGTGTGTATGGCGGTTGTAGAAAAATATAGTTATACATAATTCCGTAGTTTTAAATGAAGTCCTACTAATGTAAACGCAATTTTTAATTTTTTACTTTTATTTTTTATTCAATTTTATTCATTTATTTCATTATTGTTATTATTATTATTATTATTATTATTATTATTATTATTATTATTATTATTATTATTATTATTATTATCATTATTATTATTATTATCATTATTATTAGCATTATTGTTATCATATTCGCAGACAAAATCAATAACCCCATCCCTAGAATGATATCAAAGCTGCGCTATTATATCCGACTGCTACTTACGTTAACAGTATCTAATGGACTTAAATATGTTCCTGTCAATACAATTACCTTTATCATAGATACAGAAGGTGTTATTTCTATAGAGGTCAACTAATCCTACCAAATTATTTATGACACGCGTACAAATTTCTTGAACTCTTCATGTTACCGCTTTTACAGACAATGTTCATTCAATCAGTCATTAACTTTTTTTTACTAGCATTATCTTTTTTAGTTTTTTTGTTTTACTTTTCATTAGAAATTCCACCCCCCACACACACATTTTGAAGTTCCTACTTGATATCGAGAGGTTTTTTTCGAGTCACATGAATTCCTAGTCCACCAAACTGTATGCGTACAAGTGTGAGTTGCCTACATACATACCTTGCTTAATTATTTCAATACAGACATATATACATACACACACACACACACACACACGCACGCACACACACACACACACACACACATACACACACACACACACACAGATATATATATATATATATATATATATATATATATATATATATATATATATATGATATCTTTTAAATTGTATCTCTTAATTATATCAGTCACTGCTCTGCAGCCATTCTGGGGAATCGCCCGGAAATGTTTTAGGTCGAACAAGAATTGGATTATTTTAAAGTTTGGTACATTTGATAACGCACTTTTTGGCCGAACCGCAAGGTTGTCAAGCGGTGTGAGGAGACAAACAGAGCCACAAAAGCGCGCATGCGAACTTCAGTATTAGGCTAGTTCCCTCGAAGCTTTCATTTAGCAGTCATTAGACAACCCGGGACTATAATAGGACTATAAACCAGAAAGTTGCGAAGTGAGCTTCTTCAACACACAGCCATTCCTTCACCCATATTGAATATAAATACATATGTATTACACATACGCAAGCGTATATATATATATATATATATGAATGACAATCGATGCTGGTGTGTTTACGTCACCGTAACTTAGCGGTTTGGTAAAGAGTCCGATAGAACAAGTACGGGGCTTTAAAATAATTAAGTTCTAACGTCGATTCGTTTGTCTAAAATTCTTCAAGGCGGTACCACAGAATGGCTGCAGTTTAATGACTGGAAGAAGCAAAAGATCAACAATAAAAGATAGATAGATAGAGAGAGAGAGAGAGAGAGAGAGAGAGAGAGAGTGAGAGAGAGAGAGGAGTGGGGTAAGAGAAAGAGAGAGAGAGAGAGAGAGAGAGAGAGAGAGAGAGAGAGACACACACACACACATTGCGAAAGAGGGAGAATGGTGATGTACAGAAATATGTATATCCAAGGATGCTTGTTCGTATCGGTATGTATCCACGCACACGTGTTTATGTGTGTAAAATCAGTGATGTTAAATTTTGATTCGCATCTTAGTGAGTCTTCCTCAAATTATCCATAGAATAACAAGATTGAAAATCCTAGTTTCATATGATCAACTAAAGGCTTCAATACACTACCTTTGACTGGTCACAAAAAAGTGGAGTATCTCTAACTCAATATTAAACTTCTATTCATATATGTAAGTGTGTGTGTGTGTGTGTGTGTGTGTGTGTATGTGTGTGTGTGTGTGTGTGTATCTGGTGATAGTGATGATATCAGATCCTCCGTCGTTTTTGACGATGAATATTCGGTTGTTCGAAAAACAAAACTACCTACTCATGTGTAAATGGCTGAGTATCTTACAGGCACGTGAAATCTTGGCGTAATACTTGAACCGAGTCAATAAGACATATGTGATAACTCTGTTCTTTTGGATTATGTTTAAGATTCATCCAACAGGATTGCATACACTTCTTTTATTTAACCAGTTTTATTCACAACGATTAGATCGATCTATGACTATGATAAAAGACACCGCCAATTTGAACTCGATACCACAAGAATGCGAAGCGCACTTTGAACCACTCTACCACTCCTGCGTTAAAATTGGCTACAGATTTTCCGTTAAGTCAATTATCATAATCGTATATATTGCCTTGCCTTAGACTCTCCTTCATAGCGTCACTGCAGCACCGTGGTCTCAGTGTCTCAAAGACTTTTTAAGACGTAGTGTAGCCTACCCCTCTCCAACAATAGACACAGCTAATTTCTTTTATGAAAAGACACCAATAAAAAGAAAGAGTGGTGAAAAAGACAAATCGCTCCGAGTGGAGAAGTATCAAGCTGAGTAAAAAGTAAGCAACGTTTTAAAATATGAAATTCATCGCAATATGTTTCAAGAATACGGAAATTTTATTCATCAAAATAAGTAACATTATAATGAACACATTTTTGCCAAGTTTGTTTATTCCGGTGACATAAAAATCGGGAGTTCTAGAGCTGATGAACTCTTTGAACGGACTTTCAGCATCGGTCTGATTTTTGAACCCCTTCTCTCGTAGGAAACCATCAAGATGCTTCAAAAAGTGGTAGTCGGTAGGAGAAAGGTCTGGGGAATAAGCTGGGAGGGGAAGAGCTTCGCAGCCAAGTTCCCTCAACTTCTGGAGAGTCATTAGTAAGACGTGTGGTCAAGCATTGCCAAGAAGAATGATTGGCCCTCTTCTGTTAATCAGTCAGGGACGGAGGAGTAGCAGTTTCTCGCTCATTTTGGCAATTTCAGGGCAATATGTTTCTGCAATAATGGTTTTTCCAAGTTTTATGAAGTTACAGAGGATGAGTCCAGCAGTACACCACCAAACAGTCACCATAACCTCCTTTTTGAAGACCTCGAGTTTATTTGAAAGTTTACGGTGCTTCATTTTGGTCCAACCACTGCGAAGAAAGTTTATTATTACCACACTTGAAACGTAGCTGTTATAAGTCTTTATTTCAATTTGAATGTGTGTGTCAAGATATTTAGAATGTTCAAACTTATTTCTGTAAATGTGCTAAGCACTGATGCTGATTATAGTTTAATCAATAAGCGTAAACGCGAGGTAAATCCAGTAAAAATAGGGGGTTAGTGGATCCATTTAAGCGGCCCTTGAAAACTTGGACCTCCTTACCATACTCCCTGGGAGTTTATAGTATGAAATTCATTGTCATTGCTACGATTTGGTCGCCGATGCCATGTATTTAGTCAGTTGCGCCCCAATTAGGCGGCCCTTAAAAAAATAGACTCCTTTAGGACAATTCGTAGAATTAGAGGAGTTGCTGGTTTGAATTTCGTTGTCCTTGCACCAACTGTTTTGGAGGAGTTAACAGACATAAAAACTTAACGGGCAGAGAAACATCACTAAAATTTAACCAGAGATTGAACTCTAACACCAGGTTATTAGTATCGCAATGCCTAAACGAAATATAAATGTGTGTGCGTGTGTGTGTGTGTTTGTATATACTAGTTTGATAAGTGCCAACGCATGAAACTCTCGGACATTAAGTCACTCTATTATTTCTGATATATATATATGTATGTATGTATATACAGGCCCATCAGCCGGGGCTCATTGTGGCTTCTGTGGCCTCTAAGCGACTGAGATTGGGAGACATCCCGCTAAACTGAAAACCAGTCGGTCCCAAAACACTACTCCTCAGCAGTTATCACTAGCTTTCCTTTCCTGCTGAGTAAACCGAAACAATTGTGTAGTGGCGTGTCTTACTCAGACCGGGAACAGAATATACGATGTAACGATCATACTTCTAACACCCAAAGCTCCTGAGACACTTCCGCACATTTTCCTCCACCCTGAATTCATTCACATGCTATTGATCCTCTCTATGCTAGAGGAGAATACATTTCCATGAAGTACAACGAAGTTAGGTCAAACTCAACGAAAGAGTTACGACGTGAACGTCTTAACCAACAGATTTCGTTCATGATTTGCCTTTCAAATTTAGCTCTCTCTCTTTCCTTTTAAAAATCTATTCCGAACATTTTTTCAGTCGTTAATTTTCGATACTTCTCCAATTTACACAAATACTCTGATGAATCCAGTTCCTGGTACGCACTCACCATCTTCTCAACAAACATTTAACAAAAGGAACCACTTTCTGAAAAGTGTTTATCGTTATCTTGATGAGAGAGCAACATGTTACAGAAATTTTACAGTTTATTTTGTATAACCTGTTTCAGAAATGATTAAAAGTTGAAAACGATAACAAGATAAGGTTTGTGGAAAATATCAATTTTTCACTTATGACAACATTTTGAGAATCAAGTATTCTAAAGTGTGCAGAATTTCTAAAACAATCTATTTGAACAGACTTTGATAGGTAAAAGTAACACTAAATATATTTTATACTTTATAAAGTGGAGGAAAATTTGGCAAAATTTCAAGCATGTAACAGGTGAGGGGTGAGTAGAAATATACAATTTCACATTCAAAATGGTTCAGATTTATCTCTTCTAATAGGCACCAAAATCTCTTAAATTATCTATTTCAGTGTGTTGGTGCAGGTTGGTTGAATCGGTGTTATTCTGAAGAAATTTAGAATGTGTATAAATGGTATATACTGCGTAAACTATTCCTTTTTGTGATTGTTTCAGTACAAAGACAATTAAAGAGAAATTAATGTCCAAAGATAGCTGTGATTAATCAACATTAGTGATTTTTAAGTATAAATTTATATATATATATATATATATATATATATATATATAAATTTATATATATATATACATATATATATATATATATATATATATATATATATATATATATATATATATATATATATATAAATTTTTATATATATATATATATATATAAATTTATATATATATATATATATATATATATATAAATTTATATATATATATATATATATAAATTTATATATATATATATATATATATATATATATATATATATATATATATATATATATATATATATATATATATATAAATTTATATATATATATAAATATATAAATTTATATATATATATATATATATATATATATATATATATATATATATATATATATATATATATATACAAGTTTATTTATATATACCTTTTGATCTTCCTTTCATCTTAGAAATCACCTTTTCATGATTTCATCATGTCAACAAGCACACATTTACTTCATGTCTTCACTTTATTAATATTCGATTTCTCAGCGGAGAGAGCATGCTAATATTAGTACTACGTTAGACAAAATTGCGTCGCAGAAGTTACTTATGTTCATTTTGATAACTAAGTCGAGGTCATAGCAGAAGACATAGCCTTTTCATTCTTCCGCCTTTTTCATCTTCGTATTTTATGTCTTGTTTCTGTGTCTCTTATGGTATTTCAGTGAGCCTTAGAATGCTTTGTGGGGCCCAAATCCTCTCCAAGCTTTCAGTCACTCACTAAATTTAGCCTCCCACCTGAAGCAGTTACCAGGATGTGGCTGAGAATGGTATCGGAACCAAAAGTGAGAGTCAGATAAGAACCAGTCTACCCAGCCATCCTTAAGGATGCTACTGCCGGAAACTAAGATAGTATCTCTACCCGAACACGCTGGCAAACGGGAATCACTCTTTGCGCAAGGTATCCAATCTTCTTTACTTATATTTCAACTGCTTCATAGCCCTCTATTGGTACATTAATCAATATTGTTTCGTATATCTATTAATCAATCACGCGGCAATTAAGTAAGTATCTATATATGGCCCTCCTCTAGTGGGAAGTACACGGCACCATCCGACTCGGATGATGCTGTGTATTCTTATCTATTATTATATTACATCACACTGCGAATAAGCTTGTTTTTTTTTTCAGTCCTAAAGTAGGAAGGTTGCTTCGAAATATCTATAAAATAAAAAGAAACAGCAAAGTTCTTGAGTTCTTAAGATGCAGGCACAAATGTTGAGTATGTTACTCTTATGTGACGGACATAACGCATGCCATATTTGTTGTTGGCACTCTGTCGCTTACGACGTCGAGGGTTCCAGTTGATCCGATCAACGGAACAGCCTGCTCGTGAAATTAACGTGCAAGTGGCTGAGCACTCCACAGACACGTGTACCCTTAACGTAGTTCTCGGGGATATTCAGCGTGACACAGTATGACAAGGCTGACCCTTTGAATTACAGGTAAAATAGAAACAGGAAGTAAGAGTGAGAGAAAGTTGTGGTGGAAGAGTACAGCAGGGTTCGCCACCATCCCCTGCCGGAGCCTCGTGGGGCTTTAGGTGTTTTCGCTCAATAAACACTCACAACGCCCGGTCTGGGAATCGAAACCGTGATCCTATGACCGCGAGTTCGCTGCCCTAACTACTGGGCCATTGCGTCTCCACGCATGTCATATACACCTTCCGAAAATATCATCGTCTTTCATTATGACATGAAGTTCTGCGCTGGTTTGAATTGACCTGAGGTTTTTATTTTCCTTTTGGCTTCCACGGCTATAGCTTGGTAATCTTGGTGGAGAGAAAATGGATGGCTTTAGAGGAATTTACCAAATGAATGACTTATGGAATTGGATCCAAAGAGGGCAGCAAACATGGAATACATCTTACAGACCACTTATCTGTATATACACAAACACAACACACACATACACACACAAATACGTTTTCTTACACACACAATTACACACATACACACACACATACGTGTATGTATGCATGTATGTATGTATGTATGTATCATATAATCATAGGTATGCACGCGTATAGGGACTCGCACATATCGTCGCTTCAATACACTTGCTAAATGACACTTGCTAAATGACACTTGCTAAATGACACTTGCTAAATGATACTCGCTAAATGTTGAGCGCTACACATGGTATATTCTCATATATTTTTAACTCCCTGACATCATAGACTCGAGCCAGATGTTAAAACAATAACTCAGCTGATATGTAAGAGTGCTAACAGACGAAACTGAGAAATAAGGATAGGATTGTGTTTATTATGTGTAAAAAGTATCACCATTTATAATTCCTTAAAATACAGTCGATTATAACAAGTTTACGAAATGCCTAACCATAAATTGCTTATCATTCGCCAGTGCCATCTTAAGGTATTGGCACAATGAACAGTTGTTCAAGGACCTTAAGTGTCTAGGAGCCCACTTCTGATCTACGTATGCAATGGCTCGCTCTCGAGAAATAAATACAATTGAGCGTAGTGCATTAATTTGTCCGGGTGCCTATAATGCTGTCAAGGTTATAGCTATCTACCGCTCCTTCCTCAAAGCATGAGAGACTATAACTAAACATTAACCCTCTACATAGAATACAGTTGAAAACCATATTTCCCATTTGATAGGATAACTCCTCAACTCTCTCGTCTTTTACCCTTGTCGACATCTATATAGCAGTTTCTAGTTTAGGCGTAAGAAGTTTTTAGACGAAGGCGTTAGTTGGTGCTGTTTGACCTAAAACTTGACTAGTACTTTATTTTATCAACCCTTAGAGGATGAAAACCGAAGTTAATTTCACCGAGATTTGAACTCGGGAAGTAAGCAATTTTTGCGATGAACCAACAAATCTGTCAGCTCATTCTTAGTCGCATTAGATTGCCAACCGTACGTTTCTAAACTGAAATTCGTAGCTATGCCTAAACCATTACACTAGATCGGTGCGACAACATTTATCAAATTATATTCTTGATTTTCTCTCTCACATTTTTTTGGTTATGGCACGTACTTCAGTCACCCGCTTCATTCACATCATAATAGCAATGTTTACCTTTCACACTCTGAGTATGACTATTAATAAAAGACACATTCCACCTCCACTCGCAACAGTATAGAAAAACACGTTTTTGACAGAAATGAAAATAACTTACCTAGAAAGTTAAGCACTCCGAACAAAATAGGTAACAGTGAACTATGAAAAGTACAGCAAAAACAAAGAGAGCAGTAATCTAAATAAATATTGGTTTCGAAGTTTAGCATAAGGCTATCAATTTCGGGTGTGGAGGGGTAGATGTAAGTCGATTAGATCGACCCTAGCGACCACTTGCACTTATTTTATCAACTCCGAAAAAATGAAAGGCAATATGGGCTATAGCGGAATTTGAACTTAGAACGTAAAGCCGGGCAAAATGCCGTAAGCATTTTGTCCGGCGTGCTAACGAATCTGCCAGCTCCTCTCCACTCTAAATAGACATAAATACAATGTAGAGTAGGCGGAGGATGGTCTTGTTAGTCAGCATCTAAAGTTTCTAGGGATAGGAAGTATATCCAAACATCCAAAGTTTGTCCTAATCATGGTATCAATAAATACAAGGCGTATACAAGACGAACATTTACCATCTTAATGCTTCACACATTGGTCAGGTAGCCAGATGTTAGCATTGCCGCCGATAGATGATTCCACAAACATCTCATCCTAGGTGTAGAAAACAGAACCACAGAACTGATAACCAGTCCCCGTCGCTCCGTCTGCAAAATCTCTTTCAATCTGCTGCATATCTTCCGGTCTGCCAGCATTAGCACAATGTCAAGTAGGTCTGGAGAATTTGTAGAGAGGTTGTTAAAGGGTTGAAGCAGAGGTGTGAGTGCATGGTGCGTAAAATAGTTAAGGTAGAAAGAAGACTCTACTAGACACATCAGAAGTAAAGATGGCATATATACTTACATTGTATACAGGGTTGGCCAAAAGTCACCTGAAAGTAAAACAAAAACGTTTGCTTTCATGATTTATTTGTTTAACAACTGAATGAATTTAATAAAAACATCTAACATTAGGAAAATTGTTCAAACTGAAGTCCTTCTTGAGTGATACTTTTTTTTCCATTCGAGTTAATGCATTTATGGAATTTCGATTTACTGTCGGGTGACTTTAGGCCAACTATGTATATTCATACGTTGTATATATTGATGCATGCATACAGATACAAATATCTATAACACATGCATGCAGAGATTGTTCATTATACCACAAATACCATCAGAGCTTTTCTCTTACTAATAAATAATAGCCTACAATAGATTTGCATTAACTGTACTGATATTAATATTTCGGATACTTGATTGTCCATGAGAGGAAATCCGCCCAATAAACATTAAAATCACAAACTGCAAATATCCGCAAATGCCATAATTCATCTCGGAAGAAAAAGGGAGGAAGAGTCTGAGAATCAGTACAGATAACCATTGAATACTGTTTGATATCATTCAGACAGTGTTTGCTAATCAATAGCAGCAACAATAATTACAACAACGAAGTACTGAAAGTGAAGTGAATTGCTTGCGGGTCGTTAGCGAACCCCACACGAAACATTGACTGCTTGATGACTTCCCATGTGAACTTAAAAGTGCAGGAGTAGCACATCTCAGCAAAGACATGGAAAGAAAGCATTCTGAGCACCAGAAGACGTTTTGCATTATATGTTTTCCATAAACTTCAGGATCATATTAATAATTCTTCCTACTTTTGGCACCAGACAAGAATTATTTTGTGTGGAAGAGGGAAAATGATTACTTCAGTGATCAATTGCTACTTATTTTATCGACTACGAGAGAATAAAAGGCAAAGCTGACTTCGGCGGAATTTGAACATGATGGTGTAAACAATGACAGGAAGTGTAAACTCATTGTATTCCTATCTATTATTGTATTACATCACACTTCGAATAAGCTTCTGCTTTATTTATTTATTTTTTCAGTCTTAAAGTAGGAAGGTTGCTTCAAAATATCTAGAAAGCAGAAGAAACAGCAAAGCTCTTGAGTTCTTAACATGCAGGCACAAATGTTGAATATGTTGCTCTTATGCGGCGGACAAAACACGACATGTACACCCTGCGAAAATGTCATCGTCTTTCATTATGACATGAAGTTCTTGCTAAAATAATAAACACCGCCAGTCATCCGGAGTAAAGACTGCTCTGAATAAAATATATAACAGCACTTTTATTACTGAATACATAGATAAACATTAACAAAAGGAATATTAGTGGAGTATTCTCATTAAAACATCTGTCGGGTGCAAATATGACATGCATGCTATAGGTATTTGAGACAGAAAAAAGACATTAGACCCAGCCATAGAGGTTAATTGCCCTGCTAATGTGAACATGTCTTTCGAAACGGGCGTCAAGGAAATAATTTATGAAAAATAGCTTCGAAACTTGCAGCTCCTTTCCATTGGTCGAATTTGCCTTTCAACATTTCATGGTCGATCAGGCAATGGGGGCGATGTATTCGATTAAAGGCCATGAAGCTATCATAGAACAAACTATTATTAAGGCGGCGAGCTGGTAGAATCGATAGCACGATTCTACGAAATGCTTAGCGGCATTTCGTTTATGTTTGTGTCCTGAGCTCAAATTCCGGCGAGATCGATTTTGTCTTTCATCGTTTCGGGATCAATAAAATAAGCAACAGTTGAGCACGGAGGTCTAATTGACTTACCCACTCGCTTGGAATTGCTTTCCTTGTGCCAAAACTTAAAATCATTATTGTTTAATCGGGCAGGCGGCCCTTTTTTAATCGGGCAGGTATTACAGTTCTCCTTTGCCTAGATGTTGTGGCAAAAGAGGTTGTCTGGCGAATGAGGTCGAAAGACCGGAGGACAGATCAGTTCCTCTTTGGTAGAAATCTTAGCGGCTTTTTCAAGTTTCACTTGAGAAGAAAGGTGACAGTGTAGAGGGAGGTGCTGTGGTCGAGTGAATTTATTGAAAGGTGGGTGGGGGTGAAAGTCCTGAAGATGGCAAGAGTGAATGGTACCGCTCTAAGTTTAGACTTGTGAGTTGGAGAACAGTAATTGGAGAGGGCACTTACCTTTGGTGCTCAGGTAGATCTTAGACTATAAAGTTTCTCGATTGTACCTAGAGGTCTTCTTGTATCAGGTGGACTACATCACAATCACCTTTATTTTTTTTTACTACTGTATACTATATATACTTCACTTCTTTGTTTATTGTTTCCCTTCTTTCTTCATCATTTCATTGTATGTAAACCCCAACAATTTATGTCTGTCTTTGTATTACCCTCTTCATCCTTCGTCCTATTGGCAAATAAAAGAAATCAGTAGTAGTAGTTGTAGTAGTAGTAGTAGTAGTAGTAGTAGTAGTAGGAGGAGGAGGAGGAGGAGGAGGAGGAGGAGGAGGGGGGACGACGACGACGACGACAACGACGACGACGACGACGACGACGACGACGACGTCGACAACTTAAAATCTCAGCTGATATTTGCTATTTGTTCTGAGTTCAAATGCTGCTGAACTTTGCCTTTCATCCTTCTGGGATGGAGAATAAAAAACCAGTCATGTAGTCATTCAATGTAATCAACTTTGTATACTCTCCAGCCTACAAAATTCCTGGCGTTGTGTTATTGATATTCCGCTTAGGTAAGGCGGTGAGCTGGCAGAAACGTTAGCGCGCCGGGCGAAATGCTTAGCGGTATTTCGTCTGCTGCTACGTTCTGAGTTCAAATACCGCCGTGGTCGACTTTGCCTTTGATCCTTTCGGGGCGATAAATAAAGTACCAGTTACGCACAGGGGTCGATGTAATCGACTTAATCCCTTTGCCTGTCCTTGTTTGTCCCCTCTATGTTTAGCCCCTTGTGGGAAATAAAGAAATAAGAAACGTTAGCGCGCCGGGCGAAATGCTTAGCGGTATTTCGTCTGCTGCTACGTTCTGAGTTCAAATACCGCCATGGTCGACTTTGCCTTTGATCCTTTCGGGGTCGATAAATTAAGTACCAGTTACGCACAGGAGTCGATGTAATCGACTTAATCCCTTTGTCTGTCCTTGTTTGTCCCCTCTATGTTTAGCCCCTTGTGGGCAATAAAGAAATAAGAAACGTTACCACGCCAGGCAAAATGCTTATTGGTATTTAGTCTGTCTTTAGGTTCTGAGTTCAAATTCTGCTGAGGTCAACTTTGCTTTTCATCCTTTCGGGGTCGATAAATTAAGTACCAGTTGCGTACTGAGGTTGATGTAATCGACTGGCCTCTTCCCCCAAAATTTCGGGCCTTGTGACTAGATTGGAAAAGGATAATACCGCACCAGAAAAAATGCTTTGCAGCAATTCGTCCTTTTTGCGTTCTGAATTGAAAATCCGCAGAAGTCGACTTAGCCGTTCACCCCTTCGGGTTCGATAAATTAAGTACAAGTTAAACATTAGGGAAGATGTAATCGACTAGGAACCTCCCTGCCAAATTTCAGGCCGTGTGCCTATAGTAGAAAAGATTATTAGAAACAGTTATTAATTATGAGCTCATTGATCATTAATACATTATGTACTCAAGAGTCACATGGTACCTATTTGTAGTTTACTCGACTGAGTCATTGAATGGCATGCAGCATTTCTGTGGGGGTGGCTGAGGAAGGAGTACTAAGTAATAAAGCACCCGGCTTTTGCGAAGAAATATGTATGTGTTCTTGTTTGTTTGTCTGTATATGCGTGTGTGTTTGTGTCAGTTTGTATCTTTCTGTTTTTTCTCGATTAAACATGTCTTTGCTTGTCTATGAGTATGTGTGTGTGTGTGTGTGTGGAATTTTATGTGTGACTCATCTCTCTCTCTCTCTCTAGCTGTTACCTTTCTATCTATCTTTCTTCCCACGTTGTCTTCGTCCCCGTGAGTGTGTGTGTGAATGTGTGTGCATGTATGTATGTATGTGTCTGCCTTTTCTGTTTGTTTTTGACTACGTCTTCATATTTGTGACTATGTCTCGCTTGTGTATGTATTTATGTACGAGTGTGTGTGTGTGTGTGTGTGTGTGTGTGTGTGTGTGTGTGTGTGTGCTTCTGCGTTTGTATCGCTGTGTGTCTTTGCATGCTTTTATCTGTATGTGAGTGTGTGTGTGTGAGTGTGTGTCATTCTGCCTGTGTCTGTGTGTCTGTATCAAATCTGTTGTGTGCGCCTGTCAGTCATTTCTTTCTCTCTCTGTCCCTTTTTCTTTCTCAATCTCTCTCTCTTTCTCTCTGATTCTTTCTCTTTCTCTGTCTTTCTTTTTATATATGATTTTGCGTGTTCACGTGCGTGTGTGTGTGTGGCTTTATCTGGGTTGGGCGTACGTGTGTACACTCTTTGTATATGTGTGTGCTCTGTGTGTGGTCTGTTTCTGTTTGTGCGTCTGTGTGTGCGTGCGCACTCTGTGTGTGCTCTGTATTGTGTGTGCTCTGTATTGTGTGTGCTCTGTGTTGTGTGTGTGTGTTAGCTGAGTTGTGTGAGAGTATGTATGCTTGCTCTGTATGCGTTTGTGTCTACATCTGCATGTATCTGGCCTGTGAATGCATCTACATTTTAATACGTCCATCGCTATTTCTGCTCATTCAACCCATTTTCATACATTTAATTAAAATCTCGAAATTTAGTATAAAATTGAATGCAAAAAAACATTAATCTTTTCAAATAGATAAATAAAACCGATACCTTTGACTTCCAACGTTTGATGGAATCTAACAATTTTTACCAACAGAAGATCGCATTTGCCCAACAAAACTTTTGAATTCATAAGAATTTGTGTAAACATATTCTATTCCTTTTTTAATATATTTCCTCATGTTAAGGCGGCGAGCCAACAGAATAGTTAACACGCAGTGCAATATGCTTAGCAGCATTTCATCCGTCCTTACATTCTGAACTCAAATTCCGTAGCAGTCGACTTTGACTTTTATCCTTTCGATGTCGATAAAATTAAATACCCGTTGAAGGGTCTCTTAAGTTTGGCTCACAGATGTTTTAATTATTTTAATTTTAACTAAACAGTTTGAAAGTTCGTATACTGGTGTGATTTCTCACGCTGAACACGGTTTACTTTCAACATTTTTGACACAATTTCGTATTTTAGAAGTTATTTCGTGTTAAAGTTGTCGTATTTGGGTTATTTTAACCAATCAATGGCGTGTATTCAGCCGAAGAAACCTTCTGCGATAGTCATCGAAGGACAACAACTTCCTGCTTACGCGTGGATATTTTTACTTACTGCCTGTGATTATTTTCACCACTCTATTTTATTTTTGTTTACTACCTGTGTTGCATTTTACACACTTCACTTTTTGGGTTTTGGGTTTTTTTTTAGTTTTGTTGGGGGGTGTTTGATTGCCTTTCTGTATATTTGCCTGTGTTATATACACACGTAAGCCGGAAGTTGTTGCTCTTCGATTACTATCGCAGTAGGTTTCTTCACCTGAATACACATCGTTGATTGGTTAAAATTATCCAAAATACGACAACTTTAACACGAAATAACTTCTAAAATACGAAATGTTTAAAATGCTGAAAGTAAACTGAGTTAGCGTTAAAAATTACACCAGTATGCGAAGTTTCAAACTGTTGAGTTAAAAAAAAAAGAAGATTGAAACATCTATGAGCCAAACTGAAGAGATCCCAGTTGAATACTGGGGTCGATGTAATTAGTTTCACCCCCCCCCCACACACACTCACACACAAAGTTTGCTTTGTTCCAAACTAATAAACTATCCTATGTTGCGGTCCATATTCAAGGTACGACTATTGTATTGATAAATTTCTTTGTACATCTTGTTACCCGCACAATAAAAATATTTTTACTTACATATATATATATATATATGTGTGTGTGTGTGTGTGTGTGTGTGTGTGTGTGTGTATGTATGTATGTATATATGTATGTATAGCATAATGCAGGCATTATATAGGAGAGATAAAAGAAAGAATGCACAGTTTGTACCCAATAGGTTTTAACATTATGTCAATCGTAAGTGTAAAAGAGAATTTCTATGCCGAATTAACTGAATATCTCCAAGAACCTCAGCCAGACTATAGCCTTAGATTTCTATCTTTCAACACTGGGTACTAAGATAGGTAATTTACTTGGTAAACTTAAATCCTTCCATGTCGTTAAAGTAAAGTGCCAGCCAGGTACTGGGGTGAAATATCTACTGGCACCTTAAAATTGCTGGTCTTGTGCATGAATTGAAAACATTTTAGATAAGCAAACAGATAGCAGAATCGTTAGTGCAAGACGTCAGTTTAACTGATGAATTATGCACAACATTCTAAATGTTTAGCATTTATATACATTGCACTTATTCAGTATTTCAGACGGACTCCACTCTTTATGACTCAGAAGTCACATTCAACGAAGTAACTGAATTCCAATTTACATTATTTACCATAACTTCCAGTAACATTTCAACGACATCACAAAGAATTCCCTTTTACATTAATAAAGATTCGCGGTCCAAAGCGTAGGTATATCACTTTTACTCACTATAATTGCTTTTATTTTGACTATCACGTTTCATCCAAAAGTTATAGGTTTGTTGATACTTATAATGACGATTTATTTTGTTAACTTACGGCAGAAGTTATTCTGATGCCAGGGAGTATTTCAGAATATTCTGATTGGGCACTAACTTATATTGCTGGAAGATTTTTATAAACTGTATTTTCTGATAAACCATTGAATAGTGAGGGGAAAGTACCGTCCAGTGCACCCGCTTAGCGACGGACATATTAGTCAGGCTTCAAGAAATGCGGGAAGATTTTTATAAACTGTATTTTTTAAACCTGGGGGTGCAATGTTGAATAGTGCGGAGGCTTTGCCGCTTTGTTCACCCCCTTAGCGATAGGCATGTTAGATTTCAAGAAGTGTATTGCTAGAAGACTTTTATAAACTGTATTTTCTAAATCCGAGGGTGCATCATTGAATAGTAAGGAGTAAGTGCCTTTAGGAACAGGCATGTTAATCAAATTTCAAAAAGCGTGTTGCAGCAAGATTTTTGCAAACTGTATTCTTTAAATCTCAGAGTGCACCATGGAATACCGAGGATTCAGTGCTCTCCAGTGATTCCCCACCTTAGCGACGGGCATGCGGCAGTAAATATTTCTAAATGAACAGTACCAGTTCATAATTTACTGTTTTGAACTTGCCCATGTTATTTTTCTTACATGGAGCCGAAAATACAAAGGCTGACTTGATAAAATATGCTAAAAAGACAAAAGTCGCTTCAGTTGTCAGAAGTAACTACACCAAATTATTGGTTTCCAATAGTAGCACAAGCCCAAGCGTCACGTCTTTGTTGAAGTACAATCAGTTAACCTTGTCACGCTGTATTCTCGCTATAGCGGGAATAGTTTAAACGTCATCTCTGCCGGATTCCCGGTAAAACGGTAATGATCAACACCCGTAGAAAGAGAAGATGCTGTCGACTGTATCCATTAGTTTGCCTGCAACTATTACTCTTAGAAGCCCCGGTGGAGGGTAAAGTGAGACACATGGGCCCAAGTCTTAGAGGGTAAATGCGATTTTGTTGTTTGATTCCTGCTTTATTTTATAGAACTGAGGACGATTCAAAACAAATGCGATCTCTATGACATTTGAATTCATATCATAAAAGTAGTAATAACTATAAGACACTTGTAAGCACTTCACCTATTCTTCAAATATTGACCTTCAAATTCACGAAGAAGTATTAGGAAAAAATAATTTAATCTTCTGTATTAGTGTATTTAATTCATTTATTGTTTTTTTTTTCATATTTTTCAGAGATATAGTATTTCTGCTTTCATATTTTGGCATAGGCCAGCAACTTCAAATAGGTAGACAACTGGTACTTGGTTTATCGACCCTGAAAGGATGAAAAGCAAAGTCGACTTCGGCAAAATTTGAACTAAGAATGTAAAGACAGACGAAATGCCGCTAGGCTTTTCGCACGGGACCAACGATTCTGCCAGCTCGCCACCTTAAGATATAAAATTAGTGGTTTCAAAGTTTGGTACAAAGCCAGAAATTTCAGAGCAAGGGTAAGTGTATTACATCGACCCCAGTGTTCAAATGGTACTTATTATATGGACTCCGAAAGAGATAAAAGGCAAATTTGATATTGGCGGCATTCGAACTCAGAACGTAAAGACAGACGAAATTCTGCTAACGATTCAGTCAGCTCACCGCTTTAATATATACTGTATTATTAAATGGCGAAGCAGAACTCGTATGCATGATTCTTTCATGTTTCAAGAACCAATGAACGAATCTCGTCTCAAACAATCCGCGCAACATTATCTTTAGAAACATAGGATGTTCTGAATAATATTATTGATGGACCTTATTGGATAATAAGTAAACATATAGAGTGCTTCTGCTTATTGGTGAGCACCATCAGAGTTGACAATTAACAAAGCACAAGGTCAGTCGCTGAAAGTTGTTGGACGGGACCTGCGAACATCCTGCTTTTCACATGGACAGTGGTTCGTTGGTTGTTCCAGGGTTGGCCATCCAGATAACATATTTACCTATTCTCCTGAAGGAAAAACAAAAAAATGTCGTCTACAAAGCAGCGCTACAGTCGTTATTCCTCTACTGCATTCTTCACATCGACACCAAACTGTAGCCGTTAGCAATCAGACATCCTGCAAGCATTTAATTTATATTTTGCTTCATTTCCTTGATTGCTGTTAGCAGTACATTCCCTTCAGTGACACTTCTTACTTCACGCATGCTGTTCTCTCATAAGTATGCTCTGACATTTATTTTTGTACATGCTATTATTTCTATTTGCGTGATTGCTATAAATGTTTGCATTTCTTTATCATACATCACTTTCATTGTGTCAGGCATTACGAGAGAAATAAGTACATGATACAAAACGCTTCAAGTACGATATAGGATCCCCAATGCTTATCACAATTAAGACCTCATTTCATGAACTTTCATTTATTACTAAGTGACAATAGTAATTATACATTTTACACTTATCAATTCAAATGACTTCTAAATGCAGGCTCATTTAACTTAAAATATCCACAGGAGTGCACCATTGCAATAAATTACACCGTATAAAGGACGGGTGTATTTGGTAGTACATATATATATATATATATATATATATATATATATATATATATATATATATATATATATATATAGAGAGAGAGAGAGAGAGAGAGAGAGAGAGAGAGATTTATATATATATGTACCTATATATATATATGTATGTGTATGTGTATATCTATTTGTCTAGCTCTATATAAACATTTTTTTTCTTGTTTCAGTCCTTTCACTGTGGCCATGCTGGAGCACCGCCTTTAGTCGAGCAAATCGACCCCAGGACTTATTCTTTAAAAGCCTAGTACTTATTCTATCGGTCTCTATTGCCGAACCGCTAAGTTACGGGGACATAAACATACCAGCATCGGTTGTCAAGCGATGTTGGGGGACAGACACACAAACACATACACACATACATATATATATATACATATATACGACGGGCTTCTTTCAGTTTCCGTCTACCAAATCCACTCACAAGGCTTTGGTCGGCCCGAGGCTATAGTAGAAGACACTTGCCCAAGATGCCACGCAGTGGGACTGAACCCGGGACCATGTGGTTGGTAAGCAAGCTACTTACCACGTAGCCACTCCTTCGTCTATCTATCTATCTATATATATATATATATATATGTATAGAGAGAGAGAGAGAGAGAGAGAGAGAGAGAGAGAGAGAGAGAGATAGATAGATAGATAGATATGTACATGTATATACTTGCAATAAATGCTGAAGGCAGATGATCAATGACTATCCCTATTTGCTAAGGAGGCTGTTTCCGACGAGCTTCTGAATTAGTGAAAGCCATTATTTCTCACTAAAATATTACCTCTGTGACAAACACATGCGCTCTCGCGCACACACATACACACACACATACAGTCACACACATACATTCACACACACGCACACACGCACACACACACACACACACACACCACACATTATGTGTGTATGTGTGTGTGCGCGCGTGTGTATATGTATCTAGTTGAGGTCTGGTTTTCTTTTTTGTTTGCAGTTTTGTAAATTCAAAATACATTTCAATTTAAATTTTAAAAGGTTTTTGTTAGAATTATTTCCAATCTATAGCGTCACTTTGTTTTTCAGTTTAGAAATTAAAGTGTTTATGCTATTTGCGTACGACTAACATGATGTAATATTTATATATATTTTATGCTATAACATTACTTTTAGTTGTTTGTCAATTTGATTTCCGCCGCGAAACGTGTTAATTAATATCACGAAAATGATGAAGAGTAACTATATTAGTTATACATGACTTTTAACATCTAAATAATCTCAAACACTGAATAAAAAACATTTACGTCTCAGACAACTGCGATTGTAATCTGCTTTAATTAGAAGCTCATTATATCTTCGTTTGAGTATGTTTCCAAGTACCGATATATGTATTTAAGTACATACACATACGCATATCCACATGTAAATCTACACACACACACACACGCAAGCACGCGCACGCACGCACACGCACACACACACACACACACACACACACACACACACACACACACACACATTTATTCTTTATTTCTGAATTAAGGCTACCATTGGTTCCATGTTAAGAAAAGCAGGAAAATTAGAGTTATGTCCGGTTTGACCCTCACAGCTATATTTAATCTAGTTTTTGTAGAATAATTCAGCAGAGAAGTGTCCAAACTGCTCTAAATTTAGAGTATATGGACAGAGACAGAAAAAGGACCTCTAAATAACAGCAGAACATATAGATGAAGGGTTAAAAGTCTCAGTGTAGCGGCCCTTGGCAGAACTTAAGGCTTTTTTTTTTTTGCCTCAGTCGAAAAATTTTTGAAATTGCTCAGAAAGCTGAAACATAATATAATGTATTTATTTCTGCTAATGAATAATGTAGTAACCTAAATCTATAATGCTTACACAAAATAACAAATATTGGTATCAATTTTGGCACAAGACCAGCAATATTAGGTAGCTGTGCAAGTCTATTACATCGACCACAGTTCTCAACTGGTACTTATTTTATCGATACGAATTGATGAAAGCAAAGTCAACATTTGAACTCTAAAGGTAATAACTGCACAAATGGTGCTAAGCATTTTGTCCCGTACAGTAACGGTTATGCCAGCTCGCTGCCTTAAACAACATAAAAAATATCGATTTCAAATTCTGGAACAATGTAAGTAATTTCGGAGTAGGGACGATCCCAGTAAACAATTGGTACTTATTTTATCCATCCCGAATAAATGAAAGGCGAAGTCGATCTCTGCGAAATTTGAACTCAGAACGTAAAGACGAGTGAAAGGACGCCAAGAATTTTGTCCCGTTGGCTAACGATTCTGCCAGCTCGCCACCATAACAAATATTGATAACATATTTTCATCTCGATACAACCATAAGTGATGATAGTTTTGATACTCGTCATTTGAGATATGCAATTGAAACAAGAGCTGAGAGAAAGAGAGATCTTTTCCGAAGGTTGATTATGTTGCTAATCTTAGCTACATTTTGAAATAGAGCTGCATTTAAGAATAATAGAGCATTCTTTAAGAACAAACCGGAGCAAAAACAGTTCATATGATGTTGTTCCACTATGTTTTATATGGGACTCTGAAATCTTTTGAGGGTACTAAACGAACGCTCAAAGGAACAAAACGTCACAGAAATCCTCAGTAGTATTTAATCTGCAGTTCTAATGAAGTATTCACTGTTGAGAAAACGTGTAGTCCCTTCTGGAATAATTGAACCCATCTCGAATCTATGAGTATATGATCTCCTATTGGTTCTAAAATGTTTTTTTTTTCTATGACCCTTCAGTTGATGTTACAAGATCTTTTTTCTATGACCCTACGGTTAATGTTGCAATATCTTTTTTCTATGACCCTATGGTTGATCTTACAATATTCAGGTGAAATATAAGACGCAATAAGAGAGAATTAGAAATTAGAAAGATGAAGTAGAATATGCTTCACTGATAGAAAAAGAAAAGAGAGTGTAGAACATATTTGCATTCATCATGCGAAACAGAGAAGTGAGAATTATTTATGTTACCACTATGAAAATAAGACAAGTCATGGCATCACTGCAAGATAATAAGTGCAATAGAATATGAATCTAGCAGACTAGACGGTAAAGTGTGTACCTACATGTAACAGTGATAGTAAATAAAGTTTCAAAAAGGCTGCTGGAATAACTTATAGAAGATAAGATTTATCGATGATACTAATCGGAGTTAAACGGCAGGTGGAAACAATGTTAATGTACCTTGCTCAATGGACGACTTGACAATGATTGATTGTTCTCCGTGTATAAAGAAAACAATATGATGCAGAATTGCGCAGGAATTCTATATATGTTACTCGAAAGGGAAGAAAAGTTGTTCATCTAAGGAATGCATTATTTACCGTACAGTTTAACAAGCTAATGCAGAACAGATATGCAACCGACAAATTAGTAAGATCTACCTTGGAAAAATGTCGTTATAAACGTAATTTCTGTGATATTAAAATCAAGTGAAATGAATGGTGTATGTACAGAGATATATAAAGAATAAATTCTACACGCTTTCGTAAGGCCGCTGGGAGCTCAAACAATGTATGTTATTGCCCTGGCTGCAGAAACATTAAATAATCATGTACAGCTGCCTTTGTGTGCACTGAAATATATCCATTTTCATCGGATTTTTCATTTGGCTACTCAGCTTACTAGAAATGTTTATCATTTTGTTTATAAAATTATGCATAGCTTCATTCTCTACAGTTTAAATAAGCTGTCTTCATGGTTTCTTTACGTTTCATAGATGGCTTAAAATTTATGTAAGACCCGCGAATGTTATGGAGAGCGGTATATTCGATTACATCGACTCCAGTACTCAACTAATCGACCTCAATGGCATTTGAACACAAAATGCTAAGCATTTTTCTTCGACGAGCTGAATATTCTTCAGGCTATCTACCTTTATCATGTCATTAATAAATTCTATATAGTCCAAAATTTGATAACAGTTGATCGTCAGTATAGGAAAGTAATGAATAAAGAACTTAGTGAATATGGATATTTATATGAAATTGAATGTAACCTTGAAATGATATCATGAATATTAAAAAAATGTGGAGAGTCATCGAATATCAACTCAGTAACAATAACTAATTCTGACATGAATATACACATGGGTTAATTTTTAAGAGGAGATGTTTCGTCAGTTATAATTCAAAACAGACTCTCACTTAACTGTATCTACCTGTTCTGGATAAAAAGCAAGAAAGAAACAAGTGTCCATTAATGTATTTTGTGCATAGCATTCTTTATATTTGATTGTTCATCATTGCATCAAAATTATTTAGATAAGTTTATCTTAATAATTTTGATACGACTCTATCATGTACTGTTCTCTCTCATCCTTTCTCTAATTCTTTTTCTCCCCTTCACCGTTTTCTATCTGTCTCTCTGTCTCTCTGTCTCTCTGTCTCTCTCTTTCTTTCTCCTTTACCCTCTCTCTCGTTGTACACACGTGACCATCGTCCATCTTTCTTTTCCTCCCGCGATCATCAATTTTTCCCGTCAGTCTGACTACAAACTACACGTATTCTTATCTGTCTCCTCTTCTATCTTTTTTCTTGCCAAAGACAATATTTCTTCAGCGTTCGCTACTTTTACCTCGTCTGGCCTGACGGCCCTCCGTGTTTATTTTCGTTTGGTTTGTTGTATGTCTTCACTGTCCTGCTTTTGTTACCAAATTTGAGCTTCTGCAAGTCTCAAATTTTATTTTGGTTCGAAGGAGAAACTGCCTTTCGAAATCTCATATTGTCAGTCAATGCTCGAAATGAGGAGTAGATAGACAGCCGAGAAAAGATTAAGAGGGGCGAAAAAAAGGAGAAAGAATGAAAAAACAAAAACGGAGAGAGAAAACAATATGTAGGGATTAACGTTTTGACATGACGAAATGGAGGGAAGAAAGAGGCTGAATGAATGAGAGATAATAACTGTAACTCGGCCGCACGAATTTTCTCAAGCACGTGTGTGTATGTGGGAATGGTGTGTGTTTATGTGAGAATGGTGTGTGTGACTGTGTATGTATGAATGGGGGCGAGTATGTATGTGTGGGCAAGCTGAACTCTATGTGAACATTTGCGTGTGTTTGTGCGTAAGTTACCCAGTGCTTACATAATGTAGATTAATATGCGTTACATGTACTGGTATGTATGTGTATGTGTGCGTATGGGCGAGTGTAAGTATTATTGCGAATTTCATGTGTGTGTGTGTGCAAACGCATTGGCCTGGGTGTGTGTGTATATGTACAAGTAACCTAGTGTATATGTTGTGTGGAGTTAGTGCGTTCAGTGCATTTCTGTGTATGTGTGCTTGTATGTAATTGCGTTTTTATGGACTAGTTTGTATGTGAATGTGTGTATGAGAATACGCGTATGGATGTATGCATATGTGCGAGGCCAACGTGCGAGTGCGTGTGCACGCATGCGCGTGTGTGCAAACGCTCGTGCTTAGCAATTGACGTATACGTGTTCAAGTGGTGTGTGCACGTGTGTATGTTTGTGTGTGCCTGTGCCCATATAGTGTGCATGTGTATAGGTGGAGGGGCAGTTAAATGTGAGAGGTGTGTGGGAATCTGTGTGGGGTTGGTGTCAGATGAAGAGAGGTAGATAGTTGAGCCCGTAAAGGAACGAAGGAAAAAGATTAATGTCCGTTCACGGCGAAGGCGAGAGTCCGGGTTGCCCCTGTGCAGAGACCGATATATATATATATATATATATATATATATATATATATATATATATATATATATATATATATATATATTTATATATATATATATATATATATATATATTTATATATATATTCAGAACCAGAGATAAGGAAACCATGATGATCCTCTGGAGGACATTCGTCCTCAGCCGCCTGAATTACTGCTCACAGCTGTGGTCACCCAGCAGTGTGAAATTAACAGCAGACCTTGAAGCAATCCAGAGAAGATTCACAAAGAAGATTGTCTCTTTGCAACTGCTCAGCTACTGGGAAAGGCTGAAACAGCTAAGACTCTATTCCCTGGAGAGAAGGCGGGAGAGGTATGCAGTAATATACATCTGGAAGTTCCTGGAAGGAATTGTACCAAATTTTGGCATTGAAAGCTACACCAATGCTAGAACGGGACGACACTGCATAGTGCCAAAGATCCCAGCAATGCCATCGCGCTTCAGGACCAGTTACTGCAACAGTTTGGGTTTCAGGGGCCCACAGCTTTTTAATATTCTCCCAAAGAGCCTGAGGAACCTGCACAAAGTAGATGTAGGGGTTTTTAAATCAAAGCTGGAGCTCTTCCTGTCGAGAGTCCCAGATGAACCTACCTCGCGGCAGGAGGTGCAAATGAGGGTTGCTAAATCAAACTGCATTCGTCACCAAGTGCCACAAATTGTAAGAGGCTCCCTGTATTAACAGTGTAGCAACACGGCGGTGCATCAGCATGGCCGCAGCTCTAAGCTGAAACTATAATATATATATATATATATATATATATATATATATATATATATATATATATATATATGCATACATGTATATGTATGTATGTATGTATGTATGTAAGTATGTACGTACGTAAGTCATTATTTATTTTTATTTCAAGATTAAAGAAAGAGACGATTTCTAACTTAGATCCAAAGTTCTTTCATTGGAATTTTAAACATCAACAGGGTATTTTTGCATTCATTTGTGTATATGTGAAGTATTTGAAGTTACGGCATGTGCAGATTTTAGGTTTTGTTTTATGTAGGTATGTTCATGCATATCCTTGCATGTCTAGATATGCTCATATATACTTAAATGATAAACTTCTGGAACGTTTTACAGAATTTTACAGCTCCAGTGATTGCTTGGAGTTGTACTCTTCGAATCAGCTTTCTCTTTTCTGGTTTTGAGAAGCTTAATTTCTCAAGATTGGTACTTAGGCAGTGTGATACATATCCCAGTGTCCTAATAATTACAGGTGTAAATCTGAACTTGTAATCTGGATAGAGTAACTATAGATTTCTCAATAGTTCAGCGTAGAGATTTTCTTTTTTCGCTTTATGCTAATATCCACTGGGCAGCTGATTGCCACAGCCAAACACAGTTTCTCTTCTCCATACCAAATCACTGTCAGGTATATTATGTTTACATTCTATTGAGGTGTTCACTTATTACACCTTATCAATGGCTACTGTATGTTGTTATTCCGTTGGCCTCAAAATTATCTTTCCCACGGATCTCATTATACAATGTCTTAGCTACAACATCATGTCTCATTGGTAGATAATACCGTAATGACATTTTCGGACAGCTGCTTATGATGTTTGCGATATTTTCAGTGTTAACTCCACAAAATATGCATCAGTTATCATACCTTGGTGTTCTGTCTGCGTCTCTATCCCTTTTGTGCATCAGATATTTGTTCGATATTTCCTGTTCCTGGATTTCAAATGCATACGTTTCAAACTGGAAGTTAGTAATTCAGATGTTGTTTCATGATAGACTGCTTTGATGATCAATGCTATCATCCGGGAGCTTTCTGCTAACATATCCATGCATGGTCTTCTGCTGATATGCGCTTGTCCTTTCATCAGATGATATGAATAGATAAAGAATAGTGCGACTTCTTTGGGCATGTGTTTAGGGTTATGAAACAAGGAATGTTATTCAAGGAGCTGCTCTCCAAGTCATGATTATATCCTCCTCATGTATGTAAACTTGGTTAAGGGATGCACTTAGACACTTGTTGGTTAAAAGATGTTGCCGAAGGGATATGATATAACATTCAAAGGGAGTCTGAATAAAATATTAAGCCTCTACCAGACTGTTTACGTTTTAGAGAGAGGCTTTCTAGTCGCTGTTGATATGGAAATTATGTGTGCCGGTTAATATCTTCCGAGTTTTCACATCAATGGCTCGGATTTCATCAAGCGTCTAATCAAGTAGCCAAAATTTTGGCATGAGTGCTGGCACCTCAAATACATTATGGGCCACTAATTAATTGAATACAGTGATTTCCAAGGTCCACATTTCCTTTATTCAGCTGTAATATTCTTTAGTGACACATGTCTTGTTATAGGTGTCATTGTAAGATGTGTTTTCTTCCACTCCTAGGTACCTCAAACATTCCCCATAAGATATAGGGGAAACAGTTAAGTAAGTCATAGCTGGAGATGTTGCTAGTCACGTTTCCAGTTTTTTCCTCTTTTCACAACCATATAGCAACATTTATCCTAATGAAACTTCAATCCTATATCCTTGAAAGTGTTGTAACCAGATAAAGGCTCTTTTCCATCTCATGCAGTCTTGGCATATAATTTCTAGTTCATCTTCAAAGAAACAGTGTGTACTTTTGGTATTTCAGTTTCCTTGTGAACAAGACAGATACACTTCATACTTTCTTAATATGAATGACAAGGGGTTTACAGAAAGTATAAACTGTATCACAGAGAGGCTGTCCCCTTTGGAATATACTTCTTCGATGCATACTGCATGTATGTATGTCAGAAAAACACATAAAAACACTTCTAGAAATATATTTTCAAGTTTTTCATGCTTTGTCAGAAAAATAGTTCGAAGAGACATGACAACCAAACAAAACTGTAGTAGGATTACTAATGTTCTTAAATATTTTGTAAGGACGGCAAGGCAATGAGAAGACAGAATCTTTAGCACACCAGGCAAAATTCTTAGTGGCATTTTATCCGTCTTTACATTCTGAGTTCAAATTGCACCGAGGTCGACTTTTATCCCTTCGGAGCCAATAAAATAAGTTACCAGTGAAACACTGGAGCGATGTAATCGATTTATCCTATTCTTCGAAATTGTTGTGCTTGAGCCAAAATTTGAAATCAATATTTTATAAGAACCACAGCTTGCAGTTTCGGTCTTATTTCTCTGCGGCTTAAATTTAAATCTCGCCTTAGACCAGCACGAGTTTCCTGCAAATTATGATTATCTGCAATAAAGTATTACATGAGAAAAGAATGTATTCGATTTATTACTTCTTCCCTAGACAAAAAATGTTATTTTTAGTAACCAAATAATATTCTAAATACGAGCTAGAGTGCTAAATACAATATATCAGGAGGAAACACTTCCGGTTGTGCCAAATTTTTTTTGATAACTTAAAGTCATAAATGATATTTAAGTCACCCAATGTATCTATGTACTCGGTTAAAACAAAATTTTTGAATTTTCACCGGTGAATGTCGACGACTATCTGCATATTTTATTTTTAATTTGATACAACTTGTACAATCATTGCTGAATTATTTATTATTTATTTTCATGTATAACATAAAAACATTTATTCTTTATTTTACAGCTTTGATAATAAGTGGCAAAACAATTGCAATTGCGGCAATTTTACGCTACCTGTGTGTGGCTTTATGACTGAGTGCAAGCGAAGCAGCAAAAGAAAATAAAGATGTGGAATGCCCAGGACAACTGGTTCAGATGTATCACGCAAGGCGACACCAGCTTCGAAGACAAACCAATGTCAGGGAGACCTTTTGTTGTTGAAGATGAGGCCATGCTTGAAATAGCTTAACAGCAGCCAAGCACATGCGCTCGCACATTGTCGGCAGAATTTGGTCCTTCACAAAGCACCATCAATCGACGTCTGCATAATCTCAGCCTTTATGAACAGACGTTGTCGAGAAGCTCAGCTTACACTGAACAATAACCAGACTCAACTGTTGAAAAATCGCGCGGGTTGCCTGCTTGGGCATCGAATAGTAAACTGGGGGTGAAATAAAGACTTATTTTCGTAATCCTGGTAAGTAAAATCAGGGGTTTCGTTCAGGCTAAGATTCAGAACCTATTGACAAATAAGGGAGGTTTGTGACCGAGAATGGTAGATATCGATATACGTGTGTGTGTGTGTGTGTGTGTGTGTGTGTGTGTGTGTGTGTGTGTGTGTGTGTGTGTGTTTGGTTGGGTGCGTGTGTGGGTGTGTATGGGTGAGTGTGTGCATGTGTGTGTGCGTGTGTATGGGTGTGAGAGAGAGAGTGCAGGTGTGAAAGGGAGAGAGAAAGTGAGAAACTGTTGTGTCTTTATGCCTGGTTTTGTGTTTCCCCGAAGTTGATGACTGCTGTTCGTTTGTTAACGTCACCGTAACCGAGTTATGTGCTTAAAGTCATCGATGGAACAAGCATCAGATCTAAAAATCTTCAGATCTAATAATAAGAACGCAAGTCAATTTTTCGGTTAAAGCCCTTCAAAATGATACCCTGACATGGCCACAGTCTAATGATTGTAACAAATAGCGAGTACCAAGTCCGCGGACTAAATAGTGACTATAAGAGCAATCCAAGTGAACAAATATGGAGATAATGTTGCAAATAAACAAATAAGACTGCTTGGGTTTGATATCCAAAATATATACACATGTATCCATGTAAATGGAAAGAAAGCAAAGAGTGAATATTCAAGTATGAATATATAGATATTTATATATCAACGGAACAAACTTACACAGAGTTACAAAGTCACCATACCTTTTCCCCTTTAAATTTCTGTGTCTTTGTACTCTGTGCAAGTTTGCTCTATTAATATAGAAATGTCTATATAATTCATACTTGAATATTCATCATTTGAAAATGTTCACTCTTTGCTCTCCCTCTCCCTCTCTCTCTCTCACCCTCTCTTCCCTTCCTTCCTTCCTTCCTTCCTTCTTTCTTTCTTTCTTTCTCTTTCCCTCTTTCTTTCTTTCTCTCTCCTTTCTCTCTCTCTCTGTCATATTGTTGTGTGGAAGTAGAACACCCCTATTTGGTTGGCTCCTAATGGACTGTGCCACAATATAAATGGACATGCGCAGAGAGTGTGGGCAGAGAGTCGGATCGCAATTTTTGGGTGTTGGTGTTGTTTCTTTAAAACGTGAGTTAAATTGTTACACACTGTTATTATATATTGTTGTAGGCATCCCCGAGCGGGTGAACCAAGATTCGTTAAATTGTTAAATTGTTGAAATCTGTCGCTGTTTTTGCCTGTTTTGGAGATTGTTTCATCCCCGATTATGGGTGAAGTGTTGAAAGGGGGTGAAATGGAGCGTGGCGCAAGTTATGCATCTGCAACTACACAAGTAATTGTGACCAACACTCTTGAAGTTCGCGAGATAAAGATAGAGACAAGTAAGTGGAAAGAAGGGTACAAATTGTTACAAAATGTATGGGCAATCTTTAAGATGACCCCACCAGTGGAAGTGACGAAGAATGTATCAAGGAAGATGGTAGTGTACAGGACATTGTCTACTTCTAACAAAATAATAGAGATTGCCCCAATAGAGGCAATTGAGGAATGTCTACGGGACGTGAAATGACTAACCACCTTTTATACACGTGGGAGGAAATACGCCAGAGTGGAGGTCCGGTTCTCCAACGAGGAGGACGCTATTAACCACTCCATTGAGCCGATAAGGACACAAGAGTGGATGCTACTGCCGACGTACTGTGGCAAACGTGTTGCCAGAGTGAGAATCGGCAGAGTGCCCCCCGAGATCGAAGAGGCATGGCTAGTGGCAGCAGTCATGCACGGAATGGAGGAAGATGCAAGGATTTAGAAGATAACCAAAACGAAAAAAGTTAATTGATGGGGCTACGGCCTAGAGATGGGGATTCAGGTTGGGTCAAAAGACCTACACGAAAATGTAGAAGAGATTCTTCTACCAGAAGACATTACATTAAGAGTGGTGGTGGAGGGAAGACCTCAAACATGTTTTCTATGTAAACAAAGAGGGCACATGAAAGCAAGGTGCCCTCGGCAAGAAAGTAAAGTGGAAGAACAACAACGCGAAGAACAGCCCGCCGAAGAGGAGGGACAAGAAATAAACGTAAACAAAGAGGAACCATTTACTGTCATAAATAGGCGAAAGAGGAAAGTGCGGGTGAGTTCTCCGCCAAAGAGCCAAAAATAATCTAAAATATACTCTCCTTCATTTTCTATAATACTCTTCCATCTATCTGGTAGATTTGCACGGCTCCTCTTCCGAAATTCACTTGATCGCAGCGAAAAATACTCCTCCAGTACTGTTCTGATCTTGTCTACAGAATTCATATTTTTACCATTCATATGATTTTGAACACTGTGGAATAAATGATAATCAGACGGGGCAATGTCCGGTGAAGGTGGTGGGTGGGACATCGTTTCCCATTCAAACTGCTCCAGACTTTAGAATGTCATTCTCACTGTATGTGGCCGATGAAAGAATACCTTTCGTCTTGAAACCAAAGATGGTCGTTTTTCTTCTAGCGCTGACATAAGCCGCTCAAGTTGCGCGCAGATCTCCTTTGTTATCGTTTGGTTTAGGTTAAAAGTTCAAAGTGGACTAAACTTTTCATAACCCACCGACACAGATAACAACACCTTACGTGGGTGAAAACCTTCTTTAGCCTGGGGTGCTGGTGTTTCACCTTTCCCTACCCATTATCTTCGGTGCTTGACATATTTATAGAGAAGCCATTTCTCGCCATCAGTTACTATTCTGTCCAAAAAAGCTTTATTCGTGAGACGTGACAGCACAGAAAAGCATATATACACTCTCTGCACATGATTAGACTCGGAAAGATTGTGAGGAACCCATTGAAACAATTTGCTGATTTCTCGGATGAAACGCAGGTGTCTATGAATAGTTGAATGACCAAACCCAAGCTTCTCTGCTAGTTCCTCAACAGTTACGATGCGATTTTGTTCCACAAGGGTTTGCAGTACGTCCTCATCGAGATATACAGATCTTCCAGGACGAGGCTCGTCTTCTAGGCTGTAGTTTCCGGCCTAGAATTTCTGGGACCACCGTTGACACTGGTTTACGCCTATTGTCCAACCACCATATTCGTATACTGCATTAATATACCTCGCACTTTCCGTTGCATTGTTGCTTTTATTAAACTCATAAAGCAAAATGTACCGAAAATGCTCCTTTGGCACTTCCATTATAACTTTGAAAAAAATAACTGTTAAAATTGAACTGCCCTCTTCAAAACTCGCACTAAGAATAAGTAGTAGGTAAAATAGCTACCTGCATTGATAACAAGTTGATCACATCCCCCTCCAAATTTTAGTTCATGGAATTGAAAAAGCCGCATTATTCATAGGATGACCCAATATATATACATACATACATGCATACACACACACATACATATATATATATATATATATATATATATATATATATATATATATATATATATACATACATACATGCATACACACACACACACATACACACACACACACACACACACACACACACATATATATATATATATATATATATATATATATATATATATATACATACATACATACATACATACACGATATCTTTCAGTTTCCCTCTAACAAATTCACTCACGAACCTTGCACAAGCCAGGGGCGATATTAAATAATAATTACCCATAGTACGAGGCAATGGGACGGAACCTGAAACGATTTTGTTGGGAAGCAAACTTCATACCACATAGCCATGCCCGCATCTTTAAGAGAACAAGCTTTAACAAGTTCAATAAAGTACAAATTTTACTGAGTTCATAAGAGTACGATTTTTATTGAATTCACTCGAGTAGAAGAATAGTCAGCTAAAACAGTCGCAGCTCATCTCCATGAGTATTACGACACCTCCTCTATCTCGTATTGAAACAGGTGGGTATGACTCTGAACAGACATTGTTTAATGTTAATTCGGTTTTGTTCTATGATGCTTTATACTATAAATATCAGGGTGACTCTTCACAATGAGTCATTATGAATCAGTAACAACAAATCGTTTGATATCAAACAAACAGGATATCCGTGCAGCAGTTTTCGTGATTTTATTTCTGTATATTGCTTCTACATAAATGGTTATTGGTTACATTATCTATGCATATAATCGATATCACAAGGTGATGTTTCACGGAGATATCAATACAACTAGGAGAGGCTTGCTACAGAACATTAAAACACAAAATTATCAACATAACGAAAAAAGAAAATAACAGTTCACTGCTGCGATAAATATAGAAATAAAGTCATATTCGCAGAGATGGTAAGAGCGAAGAACATAATTCCTTACATGTAAAGTCATTCTGAGTTCAAATCACGCCGAGGTCAAAATTATTTTTCAAACTATCGTGGTCGATAAAATAAAGGACAAATATTATACAAAATTTTTGAGTACTTGCATGATTAAAAGTGGTTTCAATTCAGGCTTTTTGCGTTCCAAATGATTCTGATAAAAGTTAATTCGTCGCCCGTTTTAAAATCACCGTTCCCTCCGTGAGTGAGTTAAGTAATGTTTACTCTCATGCAAACGTTCGGGCCATGGCTCTGGTTTTAAAATAGCATATATATATATATATATATATATATATATATATATATATATATATATATATATATATATATATATATATATATAGAGAGAGAGAGAGAGAGAGAGAGAGAGAGAGAGAGAGAGGGGTTCTCCCTGAGAACTACGTTAAGGGTATGAGTGCTTGTAGAGGGCTTAGCTACTTGCACGTTGATTCCACAAGCCGGCTGTTCCGTTGATTGAATCAACTGGAATGCTCGTCGTCAGAACTGACGGAGTGCCAATTTTAGTATATATATAGTAGTAAGAATGAAGTCAAATCATCAAATAGTGATATTTGGAAAGCATTTAATATGTACATTTCAGAATTTTCGTAATATATAGCAAGGAATGCAACCATTAGGTAATCCTTCTTCAGTTAAAACATTTCAAAATACGAATGAATTAATGGAAATATTTCAATATGTATGTTAGTAGTAGGTCGGATACTAAATTCGGAGTATATACATGTATATAGATAGGGAAAAAGAAGGTGAAATAAGGGAGATGTGAGGAGAGATAGTAAAAGGAGAAAAAAAGAAGAGAAAGATATATATAAAGTAATGTAGTGTCAAGGTGTTTTGGACTAGGCACCTAAACATCAATCATGTGTTCAAAGACATATAACTATAAAAACCATTTTCTACTAAAGCTATTAAGCGCACCGTGACACCAGGTTAATTTACTCCCCACCCTCTCCTCCAAATTCTTGACCTCAATCTGCTACTCTTTATTCTTTTCCTTAGATTCCAAATCGAAACAAAAAATCATTACCTTTCAATGCTATTCACTCGTACATAATTTCTTCCCCTTCCCCACTACATCACTTTCTCTATTACCTCCCTTGTTTTTCTCCTATTTATTTTTATCTCTCTCACTCTATTCGTGACTCTTTCTCCGTCACTCTCTCTTCTATCAGCCTTCCTTCACTCTCTATATACGCATATCTTTCCCCCTGATTTCATAGCCGACTTACTGCTCAAATTATATATTTACTGAAATATTTCCATCAATTCCTTCATATTTTCGAACGTTTTAACTGAGGTAAGTTTCTGTAACGGATGCATTCCCTATTATATATTACATATATCTGTAACGTACGTATTAAGTGATGCCAAAATATCATTCTTTGGCTTGACTTCATTATTACAACCTATACGACACAATGCCAGCTCCAAATACCCAGTCCAGAATTTTACTTACGTTGATTAACTAACAACGATTTGGAGGAGTTTGCTACACGTGACTCCTGTTAAAAATTCTGGTACCATACAACACTTCATAGAGTAACCCGAAATATACATATACATACATATATATCTTCCTTTTATTAAAAGATATATATATATATATATATATATATATATGGTGGTGGTTGTCTACTCCTTACACAGAGTTTGACCACCTCCTGCACCTACACCTTAGCCCTTTCATGGCGTCTGATGTGGCAATTTAAACCAGACAATGTTTTGAAAAAAACACCCACACAATTTGCACCTCTGATTTGTACTACCAATACCTGCAGGTAAGTTCTGCTCATTGTAGATCCTAACATGTCTTTTAAGACTCTCATTGGATTTGCAAGCCCTCTGGCACACACCACATTCAAACGTTTGCACAGACATATAATCAGAATAGCTGGCTGAAGTTTGTTTTCTATGGGTTTATGTATATATATGTATGTATATATATATGTATATATATATATTTGTGTGTACATATATATATATATACACTACACCTACAATTTTTACCTTCCCTTATACTTCATATATATATATATCTATATATATCTATATATATATATATATATATATATATATATATATGAAGTATAAGGGAAGGTAAAAATTGTAGGTGTAGTGTAGACGATCTTCAACTCATAATTCGGGTTGGTACAGATGTTTGACAACACTTTTAGCCGTCGGAAAGATACCTAAATGAATTTTTCCAAATAAATGTGTGTGGTACTAATTCATATACACATTTGTTTCATATTCTCTCTCTCTTTCTCTCTCTCAGTACATATATGTGTGTGTGTGTGTGTGTGTGTGTGCTCTGAATGTATGTATGTATACACACTGGTACACCTATATGCTTTAGGAGATACTATGGGTATGATCAAACAAAGATACTCTGTTAGCCCACCCACAAATAACCCGGCAGAAGAAACTGGTTGTGGCGGTTTCCAAGCGACAAAATACACTGCACCAGCACTTACCTTTTACTCAGTATAAAACGCTGCATATATGCATAAAGATAGGTGAATCACCCCATTAGTTGAACAGAAGTGGACGGAATCACTTAAAGCAATCGACCCATGAGTCTGCAGTTATTTGACGGTCACAGTGACCGCTACACTTGAACAGCTCTAAAAACTTTCGACCCTCAAATTTGAGAGTCGAAATACAGAAGTATTTTTTGATTTCTATTTTTAGCGAAATAGGTACTCATGTAGTACCCTTGTGTATATATGTACACATCTAATACTGTATGTGTATATTATATTAATTTGCCTGTACGGCTGATAATTCGCTTGTCACTCATGATGGTAACCCTATATTTATATATATATGCTCATAGGTATTTATACACACACACACACACACACACACACATATATATATATATATACTCTTTTACACTTTTACACGTTTCATCCATTTGACTGCGGCCATGCTGGAGCACCGCCTTTAATCGAACTAATGTACTCCACGACCTATTCTTTGTAACCCTCCTACTTATTCAATCAGTCTGTTTTGCCGTACCGCTATGTTTCGGGAACATATAAAAACCAGCATGGGTTGTGATACGATGGTGGGGAGAGGGAAAGATCCCGAAATAAAGACATACACACTCATATATATATATATATATATATACATACATATATATATATATATATATATATATATATATATATATATATATATATATATATATATATATACGCCAGCTTAATATAATTTGTCCCTAGTCGAAAGACACTTGTTTTTATGTCCTGTTATTATTTTTATTGTATTTGTGTAACATTGTTCGTTTTTTCCCGTCCTTGTTTTTGTATACATTCGCTGCTTTCTTCCAAGGAATCTAATGTTCTTAGCTTAGTTTTTCCTTGGGGCTGGCCAAATTGGAGCAATATCGAGAATAACCAGCCGAAATTGCAAGGATAATCTGGATCTCGACTGAGGAAAGAAAGCTCCGAATGACTTGTCCTTGTTTTCTTTGTATCGTCTATCTAGATGTTTTGTTGTCTATTTCTTGCATCACCTGTCTGGATGTTTTGCGTTCTTGTCCCATTATGTATTATATATATATATATATGTATATGCACGATGAGCTGCTTGCAGTTTCCGTGTACCAAATCGACTCGCAAAGCTTTGAACTGTCCGAGGCTATAGAAGAAGACACTTGCCCAAGGTGCGACGCAAGTTTTTTTTACCACACAGCCACACGTGCGCCTGTATATGAGTATGTATATATATATATATATATATATATGTATGTATGTATGTATGTATGTATGTATGTATGTCTATGTGTGTGTGAGTGTGCGTGTGTGTATGTATATATATATATAGAGAGAGAGAGAGAATGGAGTAAGTGTAGTAGCACACGCATAAAAGTGTCGATGAAGAGGTCAGAGATGTGTGACGAAAGATTTCCAGACAATGGACATGAGTCAAAATAATAAAATAAGAGCAGTAATAAACGAGTGAAGAAAGAAAATATACACAGCGTGTGTTTATTTGTCCAAAATATTTTTTAAAATGACCATCCCAAAATACAATATATTTTTAATTCTTTTATTCTTTTATTTTTTTCAGTCATTTGACTCCGGCCATGCTGGATCACCGCCTTTAGTCGCACAAATCGACCCCAGTACTTATTCTTTGTAAGCCTAGTACGAAACACACCAACATCGATTGTCAAGTGATGGTGGGAGAGCAAACACGCACACAGATACATGAACACGCACACACACACACACACACACACACACACACACACACACACACACACACACACACACACACACACATATTACAGGATCCATTGACAAGGCTTTGGTCAACACAAGGCTATAGTAGAAATCACTTGCCCAAGGTGCTACGTAGTGGGACTGGAACCATGTGATTGGTAAGCAAGCTACTTACGACACAGCAGCTCGTAGGCTCGAAAAGTAAAATACTTTCTCACTTTCAAACTAATACACCTGCTTGTTCATACATCTGACTTCATCTAATGTTTTTTTTTTTAATTTTAACTCCCTCCCCCTCTCGCTCTCCCCTCTCTCTCTCTCTCTCTCTCTCTCTCTCTCTCTCTCTCTCTATATATATATATATATATATATATATATATATATATATATATATATATATATATATAAATTTAAGGAATGGAGTAAACGCATGTTATAACTGCATACTTTATTCCGACATATGTTTCGAAGAATTACAATTTATGCGATCCATAGGAATCGTTGATGTTAAAAATGTAAACTTCTCCTCAGGGAATGTATGGGAACCATCTTAAACGTCAGACATTATGACCGAGTATGATAACTATAGTTGGATAAGGTTATGACATATATATATATATATATATATATATATATATATATAGCCTGATAGACCCTGCTATGTCAAGATGGACTTAAATATTCTTCCTCTGCTCTCTCCCACTTGGTTTTAATATGTTGCCACATTTGTAATATGTCTTTTTTCTACATTTTTTCGTGCAGCTGAAGATTGCTCTTCATATTGCATTTAAGGTAATGCTCACATTACTTAAATAAATTGAAGTAGCATGAAACGTGCGTACTGCAATCACTTTTGAAATCCGTGTTGCTTATTATTTGATTTTAATCACCCATCCTTTTGGGATGTGATATTCGGGTGCCTTCGCATAAGTACCATATTCAAGCCTTGAATCTATATCTAAACCGTCTATATATATATATATATATATATATATATATATATAATTGCAGCGTGGAAGGTGTTTATAAGCTATTTAAAATAACACACAAAATCCGTTAGATTCACTTCAACATTTAAATTTAATTTGTTAAAATATTTTCGTCGCTTTGAGATCGCGACCTGTTCACTGACAAAATTCTGTGCTGCACAGAATTTTGTCAGTGAACAGGTCGCGGTCTCAAAGCGACGAAAATATTTTTAACAAATTAAATTTAAATGTTGAAGTGAATCTAACGGATTGTGTGTGTTATTTTAAATGGCTTATAAACAGCTTCCACGCTGCAATTGTTTTCGTTCCAGCACACGATCTCATATCAGGTCACTTGCTATGCAAGTGCATCTCCTATATATATATATATATATATATATATATATATATATATATATATACATATATATACATTTGATTTTGGGATTTGGTTTCAAAGATTCTTTATGTGAATTCGTGTGCTGAATCATATTTTGTTGTATCTGGGCAGAGTCATTCTCTTTTAGTGCCTTATTATTCAAAGCACTCACCGGTTCAGTTTCCACTCATTTGCTTATTTATCTTTTTCTAAAATTTACCAAACCTTTTCAATAGTCGTTGATTCAGTGACTATTAATAAATAGATGGATAGATAGATAGATAGATAGATAGATAGATAGATAGATAGATAGATAGATAGATAGATAGATAGATAGATAACAAAACGAATGGTTTATACCAGGTAGCTTACTGTTAAAGCACATTCACTTTCATAGTGTTCTTTATGTATCTGGTTAATGAGACACCTGGCAGAATCGTTACTGCACTGGACAGGATGGTTGGCGGCATTTCTTCCTTCTCTCGTTAACCAAATATATATATATAAATATGTATATTTATGCTAAGTTTCCTTCGGCTTATTGTTTCACGAACGTTCATGAATACATTAGATAACATTCTAGGTCCTCATTGATATCCACCCCTGTACCTACCGTTCTCTATCTACAAGCCTTACTACTTCACTATGCATAAATACATACAAATATAAGAACATGTGTGTCTCTACCGACCGAAAACCTACATATCTGCATCGGTGTATCTATATATTCATGTCTACATTATTTGTGTGCGCATAAAGAAAAAGAGCTACAGATTTATGCGAAATCAGGTCGTATTAATCTCTACTGCAAAACATTCAAATACAGCTTTGAAAGAATGTACGTCTGTTATTAACGGCATATGTGTTTGTATGTGTGCACATACATGCAAACACATATATACACCCATACATCACCAAGTAGTACCTTCCTTCCAGACTAAATGCTTAAAAGCACATACATCTACACACTCACACCACACAATTGTGTGTTTGTGTGTGTGTGTGTTTTGTGTGTGTGTGTGTGCGTGCGTGCGTGTGTGTGTGTATGTGTGTGTGTGTGTGTGTGTGTGTGTGTGTGTGTGTGTGTGTGTGTGTGTGTGTGTGTGTTAAACTGAATATGCACTCTTATTCGTGGAAGTGTAAAAGATATACCAACGAAAGTGATCCGTTATATAGAATTACGATGCCTTTTCACTCCATCAAATTTATGTTCTGAAGACAGTGAGCTGGTAGAATCGTTACTTTGCCGGGCAAAATTCTTAGCGAAATTTCTTCCGTTTTTATGTTCTGATTCGACTTTACATTTCATCCTTTTGGAATCGTCAATATAAGTACCAGTTGCACACTGAGACCGATGTACACTTTCCCTAAAATTTCTGGCCTTGTATCAAAATTTAAAACCAATATTCAAATATTCTTCAATAAAATGTGTATATATATATATATATATATATATATATATATATATACAATAGATGTAAAGCATTTGAAGCTCGAAGAAATTGAACAATCTATCTTGAAACAAGCACTTCGTAGAAAGGCCTTAACTACAATCCCAGACACTTCTCTGCTTAAAAATATTTGTAAGATCTGCAGTAGAATTTCCTTGTCAAGAGCAGGACTTGCTAGTCATATAAGATCTCATGACAGTATTTAGTAGCAGAAGAGATGGCCTTCTGTAAAGAAGTAGCAATCATCATTATCATCTTATATACATATATATATATATATATATATATATATATATATATATATATATATTAGGGACAAAATCCAAAATTACAGGTAAAAACTCAATTAAAATCAATTTATAAAAAATTAAAATTAAATTGAGCTTTATAGATAAAATATATATAAAATATATAGTTTTAGGGAAAATAACCAAGTTTCAAGAACCCATCGATGAAAATCCACTATCATTGGTTATTTTCCCTAAAACTATATATATATATATATATATATATATATATATATATAATCATAAATATATAGGGATTGACAGTAACCTGCTTCTCCAACATACTGAGAATTCAGAAATAGCAGCCAAAGAACTACTGATTCCAAAACTACAAATTATTACTCTAAATTGATAGCGATATTTTTGATACACACAGAACAAAAAACAGTAGAGAAGAGTAAAAAAAACCACTTGCCTTTAGTTAATTTAGTACGATCGTTTCACAGTTAAGAGCAAAGGATACTCTATTCTGATCTTCAGCTAAATATTCTAATAAATTTGTTAATGTCTAAATAATTCACGTTAATTTTGACCATGCGACATCAAGACCACGTGAGGAAGACGTTAAGAAATTTATCGGTCTTGATGTCGCATGGTCAAAATTAACGTGAGTTATTTAGACATTAACAAATTTATTAGAATATTTAGCTGAAGATCAGAATAGAGTATTCTTTGCTCTTAACTGTGAAACGATCGTACTAAATTAACTAAAGGCAAGTGGTTTTTTTACTCTTCTCTACTGTTTTTTGTTCTGTGTGTATCAAAAATATCGCTATCAATTGCAGAAAACTCATTAAATACAACTAGAACACAATATCAGAAGATATGTCTAAGTCTGCAAGACTCACTTCGGAGCGGGTGGCGCCCTCCAATTCGATAAAAGAAACATGTCCATGTGTCTACACATGCTAAAAATTTCAGATCTCTAATTAAACAGAGTGTCGGAATTGCGGGATAAAAGAAGAATATATGAGTTTTTCTAAGGCATGAAATATAATAATTATTATTGAAGTATTAAAATTATAACTCAGTTATAAGAAAATACTGAAGCAGTACCAGTTGCAGTTCACTTGTGTGACGAGGGCCCTAACTGGTGTGGCATCTCTGCTTAAAAAAGCAAGTTGAAGAAACTATTTCTCAAACTGGAAATCAGCCTTAAATGCTTAAAACAAAATGGATTCCGATAAAGGGTTTTAAATCGCGTAACGGATTAATTTTGTCACCCACATAAGCCATAGTGGGTTATGAACTGGGAACGTCCAGAGCCGAAACAAATACATGAAGACCTCCGATTCCATCTTCTTACAGTTCCGCCAAATTCCAGATTGGATTGTCAAATTGTATCGACCGCGAAATGATAAAAGGTAAAGTAGGCATCTGCGGAATTGAAATCAGAGCGCAGACAATCAGAAATAATACCACCAACTGTTTTCTTGGAGGTTCTAACAGTTCTTCCAATTCATCGTTATGAAAAGATATGAGTATGTGACTTTTTGAATTTGGAACTGTACGTAGCAATGCAAACTATTCATTGTCCATGGCTTTTTTTCAAGATATTTATCGAGGCCTTTTAACTTATCAAAACTTTTAACATAGCCCTTTTAAAATCACAATCGGTGATTGCTCTATATACGCAGGAGTGTGAGCAAGTGAATAGGCTATGTTAAAGATACCACATTTTGGTCAGAGCGAGATAAATGGACACAAAGACAGTCAGATATTCAGACACACTGACTAACAGACAAATAGACAGATACACTGACAGACAGACAGACAGACAGACAGACAGACAGACAGATAGATAGATAGATAGATAGATAGATAGATAGATAGATAGATAGATAGATAGATATGTTGAAACGGTGTTAGATTAATACATTACAAGGTAGTAACGTAAGTAAAGATACATGCAGCCTTAAAGCGATATTTGCGAATTTCTTGAGATCTGCATTCAATGAATGGCTGGGTAGAAATATATGACCTCTTCAAGCAGGCAAATGATACGCATTCCAGCCGTGTGCTGAAGATTTCAAATTGTTAGAGAAGTAAAGAGACACACATAGAGACAGTAAGAAAGGGGTGAAGAGATAGATAGATAGATAAATAAAGAGAGAGAGAGAGAGAGAGAGAGTGAGAGAGAGAGAGAGAGAGAGAGAGAGAGAGGGAGAAAGAGGGAGAGAGAGAAACAGAGAGAGGAGATGCCCTAATATCTTTGAGCGTTTATATTTTACGTTTTGCAGTTTCTGCATTTATTTTCGAGCAATGATTCGTAACACAAAATCCAGACAATTTTCTTTTAGTAGAAAACAGGTCTAATAGTATCAGAGAAATAGGTAACTGATTTTTCTCAATAATGTATCCTCCATCTCCCAGCAGTCCTTCAATATCTCTAAATACAATGTAAACTACAAGCTCAAAATTGCATGAATCTCAATAAGTAATTTATAAATTCTCATGTTTTCAATCTTTTAAAATTCAATTACGTGTGAATGTATATATGTAGAGACATACATACACACATACATACATACATACATACATACATACATATATATATATATATATATATATATATATATATATATATATATATATATATACATACATATATATATGTCTGTGTGTATAAGTGCATTATATACAGGGGTTGGACAAAATAGCATCATAATTTTGAAATGTCTATAAAACCGTCAAAAGCTTGTTTATTTTTATGCATTTTTTAAAATTCATTATTAGTGTTGCTTAATATGTTTTGCTAAAGTTGCTGTTCCTTTTCAGATATCATAAGCAAAAGGTAATTGAAATTCATTAAAATGAAAGATCTATCGGACAGCATAACGAAAACAGTCGAAATGTTCGGTGTATCAAGAAGTACTGTCTCGAAAGTAATGACTGCCTTTGAGAAAGAGGGAAAAACCTCCTCGTCGGAACAAAACTCCGGAAGAAAACCAAAACTTTCAGATACGGACCATCAGACACTTATGCGAATTGTTAGAACAGGTCACAAAAGTACAGCTCCCAAAATTATTGCAGAGCTTAATGACCACCTCGAGATCCCAGTTTCCACAAAAACTGTTCGCCGGGAGCTGCACAAAGCCGGATTTCACGGGAGAGCTGCAATCAGAAAACCACAACTTTCAAAACCAAACGTTGCAAAGCGTTTATTGTGGAGTAAAAACCTACAAAATTGGTCCCTACAGCGGTGAAAGAATGTTATTTTTTCGGACGAGTCATCCTTTACCTTATTTCCGACCACCGGCCAAGTATACGTGTGGAGACAGCCAAAAGAAGCATTTGATCCAGACTGCCTTCTTCCAACTGTTAAACATGGAAGTGGATCTGTGTTGATCTGGGGTGCTATATTTTGGAAATCCGCCTGCCCAATGGTTTCTCTTCATGGCAGAATTAATAGTCAAGACTATTTAAGCATTTTATCTGATCAAATTCATCCTATGGTTGCGGAACTGTTTCCCGTGGGAAACGCAACTTTTCAGGATGATAATGCACCAATTCACACAGCTAAAGTTGTTACTGAATGGCGCGAGGAACATTTTACTGAAGTTCTTATCTGCCGACCACAGTTCCCAGATCTCAATATTACTGAACGTTTGTGGTACATTTTAGAAAAACAAGTAAAGAATCGATATCCTCCAACATCATCACTACAAGAACTGGAGAGTGTTTTAGCTGAAGAAAGGACAAAAATTCCTTTGGAAATAATTCAAACTTTGTACGAGTCCATAACTCGTAGAATTCAAGCTGTAATTACTGCCAAAGTTCAATATATATATATATATATATAAGTACAGTATATAGTTGTGTGTGTGTGTACCAAATAAAATATAAAGAAAACAATTACTCACAAGTGCTGAAAGAGAGACATGAGTTTAGAGAAATGATTGATTATTTATTTCTTAAGATTTAATTAATTCGTCGTTTTATTTTGTACATTATATATTTTTCATTTATCCTGTAACAACACCTGTTTAATTTATAAATATATATCGTAATATCCGTTAGCTTTCATATCTACTTCTTAGGAGAGCGTTTGTTGAAATAATCTATGAGCTTTTTTAATTCATTGAATTATTTTTCTGTCTGTTTATCCTTGTTATATATATACTTTTGCTTTAACGTATGCACTCTTGTAAGATCGTTTTATAGAAAATTCATTTAGTTTTTATTAGTGATATGTTTTTCATTTTTTATAATTTTTAAAGAGATGCTTCCTGTCTAGACTTTCGGACTCGGTTTACGTTTTTGAAAGAAATATTCTTATTTATATATAAATATGAGTGTGTGTGTGTGTACGCGTCTGTGTGGCGGGTGGTTGGGTGTATGTATGTTTATCATACTTCGTGCGGAAACATCGCAAGAAAAATATCGCTTAGGACGTGCTGCGTTTAAAAACACAAATATATCTTTTGGTAGAAGCAAGTCGTTCAACAGCGAGATGAGCGTCATAGATATGTCTTTCTGCTTTGTTCAGTTTTATCAGTAGCATGTACTCACAACCAACCGCACCCTAACACAGAGTCTGTCGCCATTGATACAGCAAAAACTGTGATTAAACAATTATGGGTGTTGCAATTAGCCGCCAAATCGAATAAAAATCGTATATGCAATAGAAGCAGTATTACACTAAGAAGTCATCTCTATTTCATACGAAATGTAAATAGATCACGAAAAAACAACTTTACTGGCATACTGGTTCGGATACTATATCTTTTATGGACGTACTGCATTAAAAAAACACACACACACACACGTGTATAGCAGATGAAATGTGTCAAGCAACATGGGTGGGAATGTCAAATGTGCATTTCTGCATCCATAGCTTTTGTCAGTAGCATGTACTTATGATCAATCTCATGCAGCCATTAGTTCTGATATATATATAACGTAAAGGTGCCTACCATTAGATCTGAATGTACCAATTGACTAAGTTCCAGTTACACATCCCAGAATCACATTCGTACAGATGCTCTGAGTTGTTGTTTGCCGCCTTTAATTATCAGCAGTATTCTATTTACTTAAGTATGCCTCTACTTGATTGCTCCATCGGCTAGAAATGGCAGCCAAATTACCGCTGAATTACAATCAACCATCTTAAAATAGATGATATTCAAATTTATATAATATACGATTAGTGACATAAGGGTATCACATAGCTTACACCACATCAAATAGATACATTAGATATATGATTATATAAGATGCTGCAAATGGAAGCTTGTAATCGTTGTACGAACTTTGTATCTTACTTGTATTCTACGACGTATGTATATTTTGTTCAAGTGATCAATCGTCTAGACCACAAAGGCGTTGGATCGAGTACTTTGCGTTATTCGCTCCCTCCTATTGTCGTTTGACTTCAAAACACTCTCTTGTGAAGTTCTCCTTCTAACTAGTTGGGGCCGATAAAATCAAACAGTAGTTCTGTATTGGAATCACTTCTCCTGCCCTCATTTTTATTTCTGCTTCACTTCGTCGCTGTGGGCAGACATAGAAAGAGATGGGCGCTGTTTGGCTTAATGAAACCCATGAAACTCCGTATGCACATCGGTACCATTCGGACTTCATGAATGCGTTGAAGGCCCATGGCAAGATAATTTGTTGCCAAGAGAGAAGCAATTATGAGCTTCGTATTTGCTAAATTTCTGTTGAAACTTAAGAAACTAAAACAGCAGATTTTCTAATATTACGACAATTTAACTGATAAATATTCTATGAATTTTTTGATTTTTTGCCAACATAGACCCGGATCAGTTTTCTTGGAATTCGCAATTACATACGTAATTCCATAATGTATATACAAATTTTCATGAACGTTAGCTTTGAACATTGCCATTTCATTTCTTTCTTTTAGTCAGTAGAGAAGGCAGTACCTGTAACTTCTTGAAGAATCTCTGACACTGGTGGATGACAGGAAGTATATTATCTTCAAATTTGAAAATTAACTCGAATGCTTCAAATCTAAGATACCAGACGGACGATGCTTTAAATCTATCACCCATATAGACCAGTGGGAATATATTTCAAAGAACTGCAACAGATATTACAAGGAAACTGCACCGGTATTCCTGCAGTTCCGCCAATCTACTGCCCTGAACTAGTGCTTATTATCGACATTGAAAGGATGAAAATTAAAGTTAACCCTAGCTGGATTTTAAGTTAAAGTTCGAAGAGTCGGAACAAGTTTCGCGAAGTATTCTCTCAGACACCCAAACAGCTCTACTAAAGTTAGCAAGCAAACTCCGCCAATTACAAAATCCAGTCATTCACTGTATCACCTAATTATTAAAAGACACCATTATTTCGTATCTCGATTCTATAGACATGATTTGGGGAATGCAATTCAATGTCCTTAGCTCCATTTAAATTTTCAAGTTTTTGAAAATATATTTTATAGAAACAAGATTAACAATAGAATTTCAGGATGTAAGAAAACACATTGAGCTAGGTTTATTAATTGTATAAAATAAATAATATATAAAAATAATGAAGCGCAACGATTCTGAGACAGCATTATATATACATATGTTTGTGAATGTCTTCATGTATAGAAAATGAATAGAATTTGTGGAAGTATCAAGCAATATATAGTTTTCTATTGTGTATATTTAAACAAATTTTGCAGCTTGGAATAAATTTTGGTTAAAAATTGATAAAATGTCTGCGAATAAGTCAGAAATATGGTGATAAGAATTTTTGCCTGAATACTTAGAATATTTGTCAAGTAAGAGGTGTTTATAAATTATATGAATGTTTTGTTAACGAGTTATAACTTGACGATCGGTAAAGAGAGTTATAGGAAATAGTAAACAGAACTTTGGTCAATAAATCTTTTACTTGGAGGCGTGATTTTAACCCATTGTGAAATGATTTGATATCATCAAGTTGCGTTTAAGAGAATAAATATCATTAACTCAATTTTTAAAAAAATTTCCTGACCAAATGTTTAACATATAAAACTGGTAAAGAATGCATAAATCAAACCACTCTAAATTTAAAATAACATAAAACCTAAATGTTAATTAAATATTAATAAGAATGGAAATACATTTTATTCTACATATAACGAGGAAAATGGGACGAGTCTCCTGAAGAACCGTTTTACGGATTGTTGACTACTCCTCGGGGACATATATATCTTCCTCTCCCAGTCAATAGCACAGATCAATTGATTATAAAATAGTCATTAATTAGGCTAGTAAATAGGGTACAGCCTAAAATATTGATAAATGTGCCCTGTCAAATACATTGCAGACAGAAGCCTATCTCATTAAGACACTTCTAGATTTTAGCTGCCATTTTGTGAAAACTGAAGACAACAGTTTCCTAATAGTTGTATCTAACGGAAAATCAAATAATGGTACGAAAGCTATTTCATTGGCAGATAGTGTACAGCACACACTAAATCAAATGACTCCGGGAGAACACGTATTCAGCTGTTAGAGTAAATTCTTCGATGAGACAGTCTGTCACTCACTATTTACTATCGATTTCAATTTTGTTTATGAAGGAAAACACCTTAATTTAGTATTTAAGAGTTAGGTGAATGTGAAACGTTGATAAATCAAGTAGGTTAGCAACGCATGAATTTGTTTTGTTCACATACGTGTGTAAATGGGTATGAGTGCGTGCTCGTATGCAAGTGAATAATTTTATTATATGTGTGCGTATACAATGAACATATAAATATATAGAATACAGATAGATACAAATGTATATATATATATATATATATATATATATATATATATATATATATATATATATATATATATATATATATATATATATATATATATATATATATATATATATATATATATATATATATATATATATATATACACATATATATATATGCACACACACATCTATATGAATACTGCTGCACTTGTCTCTTCCTCCCCAACACCACTGTCCTCACAGGCACCCATCATTGTCTCTATCATATCACCAACTCCTTTACCTGTACGTCTAACAACGTCATTTACTGTATCGCCTGCTCTTTCAGCCCTTCTCTGTACAACGGTCAAATGGGACGCCGCTTGGCTGATCGATTCGCGGAGCATCTCCGACACATCAGACCCGATAATGACACCCCGGTCTCGCGCCATTTCCGTTGTACCGGTCATACACTACAACACCTGTTAGTGTTCGGATTGTCTTTGCACAGCGGCCACCTGGACTTCCGCCTTCAATGTGAACAGGAAATTAATCTTCTCTCTACACTCCATTGCGCCACATGGGCTCGACTCCCCTCCTCTCTTCAACTGGCTCCCCTCCTCTCTTCAACTGGCTCCCCTCCTCTCCTTCTTCTGACACCTGCTTTCTCTCTTCACTCCTACCCACCTTCTCGATGCATTGATACCACCCCCTCCACCACCACCATTCCATCCCACACACATCACTACCCCACACATCAACCCTACATCCCCATACTCCCAAACCACCCCCAACACCACACCACAACGCACCCACCACAACGCACCCACAACAACGCATCCACCACAACGCACCCATCCCACCACCCACCCCACCACTCCACATCATTCCCCACACACTTGCACTGACCACTTCCCAGCACTCACACCACCACACCATCATCCGTACACCCACACACCATCATCCGCACACCCACACAACATCATCCATACACCCAAACGTTACAGACACACGCACTTACACACACACACGTCAAAGTTACTAACCCCCTATCCACACACACTTACACATTTTCACATACACACATGCACGCGCACCTTTGTTTTTGAGATCACCAGTACTTTATTATCTCCCCTTCATTCAGCCTCTCCTGTCAAACCATTTTTTCCGAACCAGTCGCCATGCTTGAGCACTCAATCCAAATTTCTTGTTTTTTTAATTCTCTCTGTTTATTTTCTCCTATTCCTTTCTGTTGAAGAGCGTAGGCTCGAGACGTAAAAGACTTTCTCACATTCCCAAGCGTCAAACTAACACACATGCTTATTGTTCAAACACCTGTCTTCGTCCTTTGTTTTTCTGTAAATTTCAACTATATATACATATATATATATATATATATATATATATATATATATATATATACATACATACATACATACATACATACGTATGTATGTATGTATATGTTTAAATATATTTATGTGTGTATACATTTAATACGTTGGACTAATGGGTTTATGTCGATCAGTGTGTTGAAGTGTTTAGTAGAGTACAGTTTGGGCTACCTGGCATCATCAGCTGTCGAGTTATATTACTGTTGGATCTACTTCAGAAACTCTGCAATGTTAGTTGAGATAAAAATAATGATAATTAAGTAACGAGAAGATGCATTTGGTATTAATCTTTATTTTGTACAACGGTCGTTTCGACCCATCCTGCTAATGTCCCTCATGGGTGGGACTCCGTTCAACATGATGTGTTGTATGCATTTTGCAGTCTGGTCTCATCAGGTACATCCCTACATAAAGTTGTGTCTCGCTAAAGATCCTGAATTTTGCTTGTCATTTTGTTACATGCCCATCTGGTTAGGGAATGAAACATTGCTACAATTTTCAATTACTATTGCAAACATTTGTAAATATAGGCAAATAACTTGATAAAAAAATAAAGAAGTTGTAGCGGAAGTGAACTGAAGAACAGGGAGGGATCGAGTTACATTAGGTTTAAGGCAAAGGAATGATACTAGAAAAAAGAAAGGGAATGATATATGCAGGCTAGATTGTCTAGCGGGCGAAAAGTTGTTTAGCTAGCTAGTCCCACCCAAAAGGGACATTAGCAGGATGAGTCGAAACGACCGTTGTACAAAATAAAGAGTAATGCTGAATCCCTCATCTGGTTACTTAGAAATTGTAATTATATATATATATATATATATATACACATAGGTATGTATAGATAGAAAGAAGGCAGCGAGCTGGCAAAAACAGTAGCACGCCAGGCGAAATGTTTATCAATATCTCGTCTGCCTTCATGTTGTGAGTTCAAATTCCGCCGAAGTCGATTTTGTTTTACATCCTTTCGGGGTCGATAAACTAAGTATCAGTTGCGTATTGGGGTCGATCTAATCGACTGGCCCAATTCCTAAAAAAAATTCGGGCCTTATGCCTAGAATGTGGTGAAGTCGATCTGCCGATCAGACAATTGTGACTGAGCTTCTATCTGAATTACAGATTACTGATGCCATGTAGCAGGTAGAAATTCCTCGAGAAATCTAGCAGTACTAGTGTGATGGGGTGAGATTGTTGTTGTTGGCACTCCGTCGCTTACGACGAGGAGGGTTCCAGTTGATCCGCTAAACGGAACAGCCTGCTTCTGAAATTAAGGTGTAAGTGGCTAAGCACTCCATACACACGTATACTCTTAACGTAGTTCTCGGGGATATTCAGCGTGACACAGAGTGACAAGGCTGGCCCTTTGAATTAGAGGCACAACAGAGAGAGGAAGTAAGAGTGAGAGAAAGTTGTGGTGAAAGAGTACAGCAGGGTTCGCCACCATTCCCTGCTGGAGTTTCGTGGAGCTTTAGGTGTTTTCGCTCAATAAACACTCACAACACCCGGTCTGGGAATCGAAACCGCGATCCTATGACCGCGAGTCCGCTACCCTAACCACTGGGCCATTGCGCCTCCACAATGTGGTGAGTTTAGAAACCAAAGATTCAACAAAGATATGTTATCCACTTCTCTAACAACTCTGCCAATCACCACGTGCGACAATGTTTATTTAGATACTGAACGAGAAATATATATTTATTCTATACTTTACCTGTAGATGAGCACACCCTCAAACGCCCTCACACTTGTATTAATGTTATATACCCATATACTGACACAAAATAAATATTTGATTGTATATATAAACATGCATATGTACGTGAATGTACATGTACCGCAACAAAGGTTTTGTTCATGTGAATATGTAGAAAGAAAAGGATATCACAATACGAAAATACACAGTATTTTTTTCTATGTTCAAAAAGTACATATAGTGGGAAAAAAAAAAAAAACGTAAAAACAAAAGCTGTGTCAGCGTCGGTATTTTCGATGAAGTAAAACGAGCAGTTCTGATAATCGATAAGGTATCAACATAGGTTTACTGGAACCAGCTGGTTGTTGTGTTATTGATTGATTTCATTTCTCAAAAATTTATCTTTTCTTACTATTGGCAAATATGTTGTGTAGTATTTTAGTGAGTCATAAAAGCCGGAGAAGTAGCTTTTCTCTCTCCATCCGTGTAACGTGAACCGGATTCTGTCCATAAATGTACCGGACGCTGAAGTCACCTAATGATGACGTGTCAGTACACGGTGACACATGCTAATCGATTCAAATAATTTTCACTCTATGATCTTCCACCCCTTTTCTTTAAAACTTTTTTTTTCGTTCATATCATACACGTCATTAATTTTCTATGGCCGTTTCTCTATCAAACATTTCCCCCCGCTCGCTAATCCCCACCTATCGTCTCTTATCTAAGTTGAGATATGTGCTGGGAACTTTGATGAAGCTATCTTCTAAGATAAAACCTGTAACAAATTCTTCTTCCTTCCTTCTTTCCTTCCTTCTTTCCTTCCAATTCTATTATATGACTAATACTTAGCTGATGACTAAGTTTGTATGATTAATGGAAAGGCAATAACAAATTTGTCGAATCATCAGAATGTTCTATGATAGAATTCTTTGTTGTTGAACCAGTTATAAGCTAGCGTCAAACCGTGCATTCAATGTCGATACCAGTTGAAAACCAATTCATTTCACTTACACTTCTAACACACTTTGGAAAGATATAAATATCACAACATCACGTGTCAACCTCTTCTAATATGCAGTAAATGTCGCACCGATGAACAAAATATTTATTTTTATCTAGAATGGAGCGAATATTATATTCATTATTTGGGAGTGATAATTCGAACGGGAGACCCTTTATGTATTTATTGTTCTAAAACAAAAAATATTTGATCCTAAATTTCTATGTCTCAGTATAGATGCTTATAATTTTGCTACCTTCATTTTCGTTATGCTCCCTTTTTTTTTCCAACAGAATTTAATAGCTCCATTGAATCATCTATTAAGACTCGACTGTGAGAAACATAATTGTTATTTTCACTCTGCAAGTATTTCATGAAATCTGTTTCATTGCCTGTTTCATAGTACTTTCTGGTGGGATAGATTTGATTGATACATTTATTTTCTCGTGTGGTCTATAACCAGCTCATTTATGCTTTTAGCCGAATCAATCTGGTGTAAAGAACCACACCAGATTTTTTATCAGGGCTAACTTAATCTCCTTCTTCGATTAAGTTAATATTTGCCTTATCTTAAAGCGGTGAGCTGGCAGAATCGTTATCACGCAGGACAAAATGCTTGGCTGTATTTTGTCCGTATTTAGGTTCTGAGTTTAGATTATGCCGAGGTCGATTTTACCTTCCATCATTTCGAGGTCGATAAAATAAGTACCAGTTGAACACTGAGGTCGCTGTAACCAACTTACCCTCCCTCTCTTCGGAAATACTTGCCTTGTACTAAAATTTGAAACCAATATTTACTTCATCTTTGTATTAAGTGTCATTTGACCTGTTATTTATTTGCCTAATTCACTTTTGTCTTCTCAGTTGTTGGTCATACAGGAGATATTTTAGAAACGTTTTAGCATTACTTCCTTTAATTCAATAAAGTGGATCCTTAGTGATTCTAACTTATTCATGACAAATGCTTCCAGAACCCACGACTTAGGAAGACTGCTACACGTCTCTAATCTGTAGCATGCGTAGACCCCTCGACTTCTCTCTCTACATATATATTTTCCATCTCGCTTTCTCGATTTATCCAACACCTTCCGTTCGTCTAGAATTTAGTTCCCAAACCCAACAGGTATCTTTATTCAACATTATTATTTGCTAATATTTTATTATTAAATATTTCAACAAGAATTTCCAGATTGTTTACTTTCTAGCGTTTTCTAGTAATTATTTCATGGCATATAGTCAACAAGAAGTACCCTCAAAGAACGTTTATAACCTCTGTTTAGGTTACAATCACGTTAGAAATACAAGCTTATCTATCGTCATGCTAATAAAAGCATTATTTACTTAAAATTTATTACATGTGCTACGTCTGTTGTTGCCTATTTTGCTCTATCTCTGTATTTTTAAACACTATTCTCATGATTAGCTCTAGTTTTTGTTTATATTTTGTTTGTTCTTTTGGTGTTTAGTATTTTCATTAAGTATTTTTCTTCTGAGTGTTATAATTCTAATTTTGCTTATCATTTTCGTTTTTAGAACTTAATACCTTATTTTTACCTGGTCTGGAGAAATTCAATTTTGCTTTTAGACTATGAGAACTTCTATCTCAGATATTTGAATATGAAGTCCATGATGCCCTCTTTTCTTTTCGGTGTTGGTGTTGCAAAGTATGCTGATATTATCAACGCATATCCTCCATTGGCTATTTACGATTTTTCTCTTTTTCTTTTTTGTGTGTGTTTAATAATGTTTTCTATATTTATTATGAAAGTAATATAATCTTTTTCATGATTTCTGCGATTAAACGTTGTCGTAAGTTACCTCCCTGCCCCAGCAGACAAAATGGAGAAGGTATTGCCTCTGAATCTATCAAATGTTTATCGGGTAGCAGGGTAGTTCATTCTGGTATGGCAGAGTTTTGGACGCTATTTCCTACATTTTGTGAATTAAATTTTCTCTTGTAAACTTGGAGTTGAAAGAAGCATTTTTCCATGTGTAATTTGTGACAGTTTATTTTGCAGGGTAGTAATGTGTTTGGTATTGATCTGTTATGTGCCTATTAATGTGATTACACGTAGCGGTTAGTAGTGTATTAATAAGGGAAATTTGATCGGTGTTATTTCATCGATGTTAATAAATAATTATCGGAGTAATGAAGCAGTATAAAGTTGTCGGTTGTTTTATATTTTTATATCTCAATAGTTTTATTTTCATTGCGCGCTTTCACTGCACAGCCAAGAGCAGATCGGTAAGCTGAGGATAAATACAATGATATACTTCGTTGTGTTTTGAATTCTATCAAAAGTATTTTGCAAAACATATATATTCAGTATAAAGTGGGAGCTATTTTCTCTATGTTGCGTATTTCTGACATTCTTAAGGTTTCCTTTATGTGCTTTTCAGCAACATTTTAAATTCATTCTAAAAATATCTTGTTCTTATAGGTATTGATTTTCGGTTAAACCCCTTCTTCGTTGAAGTTATTTCTAGTGGTAAATATTTATTTTGGATCATTTCTTCTTTTCTTCGGTGGTATATTATTGTCTATTGGGAGTTTAACTTCAAAGACTAACCACTTTAATTCATATAGGTCCCATACGACAATATTCCGTATTTTGCATTGATCTTCTGCCAGGATGGATTGCGATGCCTTAGACTCTGCTATCCTTGCCATTATGTGACGATTTTGTTTTTTAATGTTTTTGTAACACAGCTTTTCTGTTAGTATTTTATAATACTGAAACGATATACAGTTTATGAATGCCAAATGTTATTATTCTGTATAAGATGACTATTGCCTTACATCGAGAAACCAATTTAATCAGTTGTTTCTTCATAATCACCAGACATTTTTCAGTTGTTATTCATTAAAGACATCTGGTTGCTTCTAATTAGAAGAAAACAATGAAAAGTTTTTCGACCTCAGGTGTGGATTCGTTCAACACTTTTCGGCGTTCACTCAGGTTTTATTTATCTTCTTGTGGTATTTTTTCAGGTTCTTTGGGTTTTAAGTTCGGTATTTCGTCCGTCTTTACGTTCTCAGTCCAAATTCCGCCGAGATCGATTTTTGCCTTTCATCCTTTCGTGTTCGATAAAAGTTGAGTACTATGGTCGATATAATTGATTTCGCTCCTCCCCGAATTTACTGGCATTGTGCCTAAATTTGAAATCATCATCATCATCATCAGCATCATCATCATCAGTAGTAGTAGTAGTAGTAGTAGTAGTGGTGGTGGTGGTGGTGGTGGTGGTGGTGGTGGTGGTAGTAGTGGTGGTGGTGGTGGTGGTGGTGGTGATAGTATTGGTGGTGGTAATAGTGGTGGTGATAGTGATGGTGGTCTTGTAGCTATTGTTCTGGGTGTTATAAAATGAGGCGTTGATCTGATAGAACATTTGTGTGTCGGAGATAATGCCTAGCAGCATTTAGTGGAGACAGAGCTTCCCTCATGACATGAGAGCTCTTAATGTAAAAGCCAAGAGTAGGCTTTTAAAAGGGTTCCCAAAAGAACGCCAAGTTATGGGAGCTGAAACACTTACCCTCCTGTGGTACACGCTGAGTAAATAGACCCTCTTCTTTGTCTCTACTCTAAACTCTGTTCATTGATCATGGCGAGTTTAAGAGTTGGTTGCATAAAAGTTCGTGGCCTGGAGTCGCCCTGAAAGCAAGATCACCTGCTCAACGGTCTCAGATCACTAGTAATGGATATGTCGGCCGTCAGCAAGACCAAGATTTCCGACACACTCGATCACTGATTTTGAGATCTACGCATCTATTAGTCGGCTTGGAATGGGTGGCTTCGATCTTGATGTAAAGACGATCTTCCTGGACCTGGATGGTAAGATGGTGGTCCTGGATGTGAGGAATAGTGAGGGTGGAGCTTTTTGACTAGTTGCTGTGCACATTCCGACTGGGGCGGAACAGCTAGATTTCTTCAGACGTTTGGACGTTTTCCTTCGGACATCTCGCTCTTTAGTGCTAGTGGGCGATTGGAACGCCAGCATGCGCACGCTTGGGATCGGTTGGGTCTAGTCGATAGAAGAAAAGGATGTTAAAGCTTCACAAGCTTTCTCAGTAGCTTCCAATTATCCGAAAGGTTCTGAATGGATTTCCCGAATGTGCCAGTATGTATATGGGCAAACAGCATTAGGTCTTCAGATCCTATCTAGATAGACTATTGTATAGGCCTGCAGGTAGAAGTAGCATAAGTTGTTTGCAATTCAAAGTCGTCAGCTACCAGGCCACAAATTTGTAATCTGTATGGTCGATATAGATAGGATCCATAAGCAAGGTCCCAGATTATGGTGCATATCCCTGAAAAGGGATATTAGAGTAGAAGTGGTAGGATTTAGTAAAGAAATAGAAGAATTCAGGCTAGAAGGAGACCTAACAAGGACACAGGAAGAGTGCTTAGAATAGGAATTACGACCAACGTGCTGACGGCGAGATTGACTCTTGATCAACTCTACATTGCTAAACACGAAGGTTGCGTTGTCAGGACAGGATCAAAGCAGTTTATTGGACCCGAGAGGCAGAGGTGCAACGTAGCAGTAAAGTCACAATTCGTTTAGTATGTGCAAGTCTCGGCCCGTCAAAGACGGGCGGAGATAGGCACATACTATACGAATCCAAGCAGATGTGAACGAACTTTCAGTGGTATTTTACCGAACTGTAAGTCTGAGACGGGGTTAGATCTCATCTTCTAACTCAGTATGTCGTATCTTTCGCCAAGGGATCCGGAAATATGCCAAAGACATACGGAACGACATGACTAGTTGCACAAAGGAGCAGTCTCCGGAAATCTATGGTCTGGCCTTCGAGCTTTCTTTTCATACACCAGGCATTTTCGGTGATCTCTTAGCGGATGTCGACAGCAACTGGCAGCAGAGCGTGAGAATTCCCTTTGCTGAGAGCTGTGGCGTGTTAGTACAGCTGAGAAAGGACCCTAACAAGGGGGATCAAATAGACAATTTTAGGCCCATAACACTGCTGAATGCAGATTATAAAATTTTAGCCAAGGTTGAGGCTTGACGACGATAAGCTGGTCAATGACACGCATACATGCGCTATCCCAAACAGATTTGTCTACGACAGCCTCCACTTCATGCACTATATCATAGAGGAGGTAGTTCAGGAATCTGACAATCTCGTTTGAAAGTGCTGAAGTCAGACACTTTACTCTTTCACCAAGTCCTCATCAAGTTTTTCAAGTTTCACTTGAAAAGAAGAGTGACTGCAGAGAGGAAAGTGTTGTCTTTTTGTAAGTTTATTGAAAGTTGGGTGAATGTTGGAAGAAAGGTGTGAAAGGATCAATTCTGAGTATACACTTGTGAGAAATGAAAGAAGGGCAGCTCTTTAACTGTTGGTCAGTCACCCGTGGATTTTGTGGGTTTTTCCACGAGTAACCTTAGAGCGCCTCCCCCTATTGGGAGATTTTATTGTTTAATTTTTATTGTTTTTGTTTATTGTTTACACGCGTTAAAACCATTTATATCTTTTGGTGTTGCCTTTTATGTTGTTGCATGTCCTTTTATGTATATTTATAGTAGCCCTTGTGGCCAATAAAAGAATAAATTATTATTATTATTAAGGCGGCGAGCTGGCTGAATCATTAATATGCTGGAAGGAATGCTTAGTAGTATTTCGCCTGTCACTACGTTCTGAGTTCAAATTCCGCCACGGTTGACTATGCCGTTCATCCATTCGGGGTCGATGAATTAAGTACCAGTGAAACACTAGGGTCGCTGTAATCAACTTAATCCCCCTCCTGCAAGCTGCCCTTGTGGCAAAAGTTTTAAATCATTATTATTGTTATCGTTGTGTATTTATACACTTTGTATAACAAAGATAAGCAATGTTGAAATCAAAGACAAAAATACTTGAACGAGAAACAGATGAAGCCGATAAAAAAAGAATAACATTAGGATCAAGAAAAGGAATAAAACGCACATATGACAAAGAACAGCCTTAACGTTAGTCAGCAAAGTGTGTTTTATGAAACTAATCTAAATAAACATTCTAAATACGATAATGTGGAACAAGGACTGCATGTGTGGTATTAGGAAAAGAATTAGTAAAACATGTTCAGAAGAGGAAAGAGAATCTAAACTAGAAAATGAAGGAAACGGCCGTGTACTGAAGATGTTTGGTTAGTAACTTAGTGGATCCGGGTTCTACCTCATTCTCTGGGGCGTCGTTGATATATTTTCTGACCTAACCTGAAGTTGATCAACATATTGTGAGTACTATCAAATGGGTGCATATTATGCAGAATCTCATCATACACACACACACACACACACACACACACACACACAAACACAAATATATATGTGTGTGTGTGTGTGTGAGTGTGTGTGTGTGAGTATGTGTGTGTGTGTGTGTGTGTGTGTTTGTGTGTGTGTGTGTGTGTGTGTTTTAGTTCAAATTTACAGAAAACAAAAGACAAAGGCAGGTGAACAATATCCAGGTATATTAGTTTGACGTTTCGGGAGAATGGAAAAGTTTTTGACACTTCGACAAATACGTATGAGAGTGGAAAAAATGGGGAGATAGATAGACAGAGAAAGGAAGAGAGAGAGGGGGGGGTGAGAGAGAAACACGAAAAAATGTGTTGGGGTTAACGGTTTAACAAATTGGGTGAAATGTTTCTGTACCTTAATTTCTGAGATGGAGACATAGCATGTCTTTTTTCGGGAGGAATGCGACTTAGATTGCACGTCATCATTTTCATGTTCTTTGCAGGAAATGTAGAAGCAAAATATGAAAGACAGCACGATCCTGGTGCTGGAACCGTAAAATGCTACAGTCGAAAGTACTTTTTTTTTTTTGCTGTTTTTTCATCATAAGAAATTATAATTATTTTAAGATAATTACTGAATTATTTTTTTATTAGGCTAATATTTTATAAAGTGATAAATCTGACGTCTTTATAATAATGTCGGTTTCAAATTTTGGCACAAGGCCAGCAGGTCCATGGCTCACTAGTGAGAGAGCGTCGAACTCACAATCACGAGGTAGTGAGTTCGATTCCCAGACTGGGCTGTATGTTGTGTCCTTGAGCAAGACTTTATTTCACGTTGCTCCAGTTCAGCCAGCTATGCAAATGAGTTGCGCAGCACTGGTACCAATCTGTATTAGCCTTTGCCTTTCTCTTGGATAACATGGAGGGTAACTTTCTATGTGCAATACCATGGTCATTCATGACCGAAGTGGTTCTTTAGCCGTTCTTTACATTTAATCTCACGTGATCAATTGATTAGCAAGAAAAGCGAAACTGAGTCCATGTATTGATGTTAATAAATATTAGGAAATAAGATTGATAGTCACATCTTCTGCATGTGCTTTAAGCATGCAGGGAAAATTTAATTGTCTTCCAATAAACTTTCGATAAAGTCTGGGAGATATTAAACTCACTCTATGATAACATATTAATTCTAATAAAAATAATTTAAGCTGGATTAAGAGATATATGTTTAACTTTGAATATTTGTGAGATATTTATGCTTTACCTAGTACCATTTTTAATAATCAGATTTCATTCCGAGTTTAATGTCATCACAATGGCACTTGACAAGTCTCAGCTGTTCATTGCAAATTTATAGTATTATATAGGAAACTTTCATTAAGAAAATGTCAGAAGAATTTATAGTGTCTTACTCCACCTACGAGGTGGTATCAATAGGTTACTAGACTAGTTATGTTTTAACATCATCTCCTTCGAAAAGTCATTTTGCGAAGCAATACACCGGTCCCAGCATTCCTGACGCTTCTGAAACCTGACTTGGAAGTCGTTTTCAGTAAGCGAGTCGAGGACCTTCTGCGAATCTCTCTGGATTTCAACAACGGTGTTAACACGACGACCTTTGAGCTACATTTTCCTCTTGGGAAAGAGATGGATGTCCGCAGGTGCTAAATCTGGCGAATAGAGCAGGTGCGAAAGTGATACCAATTTGTTTTTGGCGAGAAACTCACGAGAGCTCAGTGATAGGATGCATTATCATCGTGAAGGATCCAGTTCGCGCTCCACAGATCCGATTGCTTTAGCCGAATGTCCTCCCTCAAACGGTTCCAAATGTCGCAGTAGAACTCTCAATTGACGGTCTGGCCCTGCGGCATGAATTCTCGGTGCACAATACTGCGGATGTCGAAACAATCGATGAGCATGCTCTTGAATAAGCTGCGGCTCTGTCATGCCTCCTTTGGTCGTGGAGATGAATGGCTCTTCCATTGTGACGACTGATACTTCATCTCAAAGTCGTACCCGTAGACCCAACTCTCGTCACCGGTGATAATCCTCGACATGAAGGATGGGTCATCAGCAGCACGCTGATGGATATCTTGACAGACATCGACGTCATGTTCTTTCTTCTTAGTGGTCAGCAGACGAGGGACAAACTTGCCGCATGCTCAATTCAGACATTAGGATTACTGAAAGGAAACATACGACAGAACAACAACATCAGCAATGTCATTGATTGTCCTCCGCATGCACCAGCTGATGAATTTTCTGCACATTTTCGGGGGTGACGCTCGTTGAAGGTCTTCCACATCAGTCATCGTCTTCGAGGGGATTCTTCCGCTTTTGAAGCGCCCTTGCCACTCAAGCATTGCGTACGAGTCATTGCCTCGTCGTCGTAAGCTTTGCGAAGGATACTCAATATCTCTGTAGCATACTTCCCAAGTCTAACTCAAAATTCACGTTGGCTCTTTGTTCAAATTTCCTGTCCATGACAAAACCGCAGACTAAAGTATACACATGATAACAGAAACACAAATTTCACAAGTTGCGAAGTAAACACAGCGATGTCACTCGGCGCACTGCCTCATGAAGGTTACAGGTAACTCTCACTGCGCATGCAACTGAGTGCTGCCATCTGTTGGCTCGCAACAAAACTAGTCCAAGAACCTTTTCATACTATCTCGTAGATAATCTAAGAGACTAATTTTAAAAACTCCAGATAATGGGCTACTTTGAGAATATGAAACTCATTAGTTACAAAGATCAGATTTTCAGCAAAGCCATAAAACGTTAACAAAAATATTAAATGCTTTAGCTGAACTGCATTGATAGGGACTGGAATTTTCACCTGCATTGTTTAGGATTAATATTATTTGTCTCATGTAGCGAACTTATTTTTAATGGCATACAGGATTTAAACTCGAGCCGTGATCTTAAAACACTATGATGATAATGTATGGTTAATAATTGAAAAGGCGATAATTAACATAGGATATTTCCATGAATGTGGTTCGATGCAGCTGATAAGAAATATTTACTGCTGTGACTGTACTTCGCCCGATGCTACAGCCGCCATCGTAGTTGCTGCTGCTTTTGTAACTGATGATTGATAAAAACCTATTATTGGAAAAACTCTCGTGAGTGCAATTAAAAAGAGTGCCACATAAACCTTAATATCACAATACTAATTAAACTTATCCAATAATACACACACGCACACATACACACACACACACACACATATATATATATATATATATATATATATATATATATATATATATATATATATATATATATATATATATACACACTCACAGACACACACACACACACATATATATATCATATATCATATATTATATTATATTGATATACGTACATAAAATATGAATGTATATGTGTATATATAAGTATCTATATGTATATATAAGTATATATATGTCTGTATATATGAGTATATATATGGATATATATATGCATACATATGTACATGTATAAATTCATATATATATATATATATATATATATATACAAACACACACACACATACACACACACACACAATCACACACGCACATACACTCTTATGAGCGTGTTTATGTGTGTGTACATCATCAATGATCTGTGACGTATCAACTTTTTAATGGATTAAGTACGTGTGAAAAAATACGTGTAGTTGTCATACCGACGAAATTTATTTAGTGCTTACAGAATAGATATTAATGTAGATTGTATATATATATATATATATATATATATATATATATATATATATATCCTCTATACATACATATTCATGTACGTACGCGTGCGTGTGTGTGTATTTCTATATATATATATACATGTATGTATATATATATTTACATAGGTATGTTCGTATATATGTATATATATATATATATATATATATATATATATATATATATATATATATATATATATATGTATGTGTGTGTGTGTGTGCGTGTGTGTGTGTGTGTATTTATATATTTATTTCTATGCACAGAAATATACATACATACAAGCACATGAATATAGAGATATATACCAAATCGACAGGCATATTTGCACGTATGCATGCATATATGCGCGCACGCACACACACACACACAATCACACACACACAATCACACGATCACACATACGCACACACACTTGCGACACAACTGTCAATTAGTTAATCAATAAGTGTGTTGTTTGTGTTACTCAGTAAATGATGCTATGTTGCTGTTTGTATGCCAATGTGTCTACGTGTGGGAGTGTGTGTGTGTGTCAGACTGTGTGTATGTGCACGTGTGAGCGTGTGTATGTGCGACTGTGAATGAACGTTTGCGCGGACGAGCGCCTGTGAACAGCCATAATCAAGCGAAAATTTATAGGAGTGCGAAAGTACGATTTCCTGAACGATCACTTTTATGTGTAATAATCACATATATTCAATGAAGCCAAACTGTAAAATCGATGTTTAAAACTGTTATTGACCAGACAGAGCCGCGGAGTTAGTTCTATAGAATGGCTGAACTAGGATGTACGACAAATAATGAAATTGATATTATTTCTAGCTTTTTCAACGGTGTTTTAGTCTATCCGCTCTCTTCGGGACGTGTCAGAATTAACAGCCAAAATAACCTCATAATGTAAAATAGGTGTGAGAAGCATAATGTAATCCAATATACACCATGTTATGAAAAGCCTGATGAGAGTGTTGCGGTTGGAATAACATTGATCATAAGTCTGTGCGTTCGATCGAAAACCAACTGGGTTTAATACAGCAACAAAAATAATTCATAATTATTTGGTGCTGGCTAAATCAAAATGCAATAAAATATATCCCCACGAGTATTATTAAATTGATAAGAAGCTCGCTTCCGGTGAACAGATGTGGATGTGGACCAGCTGTGCCCCGTCCAATTAACGAAAACAAAGAACATTTGAAGAACTCGCCAAGGTAAGTCGGTTTTGTTGCTCAGCTGAGCAATAATTTGTTGTGTATTTTTTTCAGCAGGTTTTTGTTCAGCATTGCGACATTTTCGCTTGCCTTTGGCGTTTTGTTTGTGTTTGTTCGTTTACGAACAAAATTGTATGTTCATTCTCTGTAGTAGGCGGGTTCGCTCCTGTCATAGAGTGAAAATTTTTGCTTGGCTTTTTAGCCAGGAAAACACAAAAAAAAAGACTTTGTGTTCACATTTGTGAACGAATTGTGAAGTGAAAATATTTGTTGGCATTTTTTTTCGCTGAAAAACTTTGTGAACGAATTGTACAGTGAAAATACTTGTTAGCAATTTTTGCTGAAAAATTTGGTGAACGAATTTGTGTTTGCTGCGTGTGGTTCGAGTGTTCGATTCATCACAAGAGTAAAAATATTTGGTTTGGCAATTTTTTGCCGAAAACGCAGCGGAGTACCTTGAATCGGAATACCTTTTGCAAGAAGCTCGGATTACCTAGTGGCTGGAATTTTTTTCCCCGTGTTTGAACTGTTGTTTTTCTCCCTTTTCTGTCTATCTTTTTAGACAGTGAAGCCACTCTCTTGGAGTGGGATGTTATACCGCCCAAGCAGTGGGTGAGAGAGACGGAAAAGAGGACAGTGGTCTTGCGGACCTATTCGAGGTCACGCAATGCCATTGCCCTCTTCAACAAAGAAACGATAGAGAAGGAGCTGGCGGCTTGTCTGCCAGCGAAGAACTTTTTTGTCTCAAGGGGAGTCAAATTTGCAACGGTGAGGTTGCTGTTTGACTTCCCCGAAGAGGCTGGCACTGCAACCAGCCAACCACTACAGGGGAAGGAGATTTTTTTCCTCCCTACTTATTGTGGAAAAAAATTGTGAGAGCCTGAGTATGCGGACTTCCCCTAGGTACCGAAGCTAGATGGATCACAGAGGCCATCCGGCGGGGCTTGGGAGACAGTGGACCCAGGTTACTAAATGTAGACGTGGCTCCCGCAGTTGACTGGGAAGGGTCAAAGGCAACTTTGAGACTATGGACCCTGGTAGCTGTGGGAGATATTGTATTTCCGGACTTCCTAAAGATGACTGGCTGCAGGTATCCAGTGATACTTGAGGGTCGGCAACCTAGATGTCACCGGTGTCTGGAGCCTGGACATTTGAAGAAGGATTGCCGCCGGGACACTAAAGTGTCCCAGGAACGGGCACCCGTCGGAGCAAGTAGTCCTGCTCGGCAGGAAGGAAAAAATGAGGAGGTGGTAGCCCCAACAGATAGAGGTAGAAAGAGGAAGCCTGGCATTAATAATAGCCCGCCGAAACCTCAAAGAGAGGTAGAGGTGGAAGAGGGATTGAGTCTCACGGGTAAACCAGAGGACTCCTCCTCTTCCACCGGAAAAAAGAAAAAGAAAAGAAAGAAAAAAGTGCAAACGAATGTTGAACCACAGGCGGTGGGAATTGTGCCGCCGACTATGGAAATATCTTTCTCTTCTCCGGAGGAAGAAGAAGCGTTAGTCTTCTTCTTTAGAGAGGGGGAGGTAGAAAAAGAATTAGAGAAGAGTCTTAGGGGAGAGCCCATGGCCTGCATACAGGATCCCGAGTTGCCTCCGCAGATAGCTGTAGAGGTCACAACGTGGGACGTAGCGAAGAAATTTTTTTACCTCAAAAAAATATTCTTCACGGCGCCGGGCAATGCCGACACGCCACTCGAGGAGTGCCTAGAGAGGGCGTGGGCGTTAGTGAAAAGAGGTTGTAGATATGGGGAGGCTAAAAGCCCCAGTGAATTATATGAACATTTATAAGTGACTTGTTGCCTCATATAAAGAGGAAGAACATTTGTGTTAATAATTTGTTTTACAAATTTGAACATGTATTGAACAAAGTTTTAGAGAGGTTATCAGTCGGCGGGCGCTGGTGCCTCTCCCATTTTCATTCTTTCTTGTGTATTCATCTCCATTCATTAATGTCCGCGTCCAGCCCGTAGCTTCTACGTTTGTCTGTCTTTGTTTGTCCCCTCTATGTAACGCCGTATGGCGAATTTTTATGAAATAAAGAAGCTCGCTTCCCAAACACATGGTTTCGGATTCACTTTCACTGCTTGGCACCTTGGGCAAGTCTTTTCTACTATAGATTCGAGCCGACCAATTGTCTGTGTGTAGAGTCGGTAGACGAAATCTGAAAGAAGCTTGTTGTGTGTGTGTGTGTGTATGTATGTGTCTGTGTGTATGTATGTGTGTGTGGGTGTGTGTCTTTATATGAGAGTTGTCCCCTACAACTGTTGACAACTGGTGTCGTTGAGTTTACATCCTCGTAATTTAGCGGTTCGGCAAAAGAAATCGATAGGAGATATACCAGTCTTAAAGAAAAAGAAACAAAGATTAAGTCCTGCGGTCGATTCATTTCACTAAAAATTCTTCCAGGCGGTGCCCCAGCATGGCCGCAGTCTGATTACTGATGCACGTAAAAAATAAAAGATACAAGATACTTTCAGTTGATCGAAGCTTTCCAACTCACTATAAGGGATGTGTGAAAAACATTCGTTTTTGTATTTTGTATTCCCCAAAGTTCGCCTAAAGTATTTTCCTTCAGCCATATTGTCGAGAGAATGTAATTCTTTTCAATTTCAGTATGTTGTTATTATCATACTCAAACAACAATGCTTATACAGGGTCACTTGTCTCCCATAAAGGCGTCACGCTCTCACGTAAGAAAAAGCTGCCAGAGATTTGCCGAAATTCCCAAAATACATTTAATGTTTTGAAAATATTAAATGCATTTTCAGAAAATATTAAAGTAGGTACGAATATATTGTGCTTATCTGATCGTAGGCTGTGCATTCCTTAATAATGTAGTAATTCGAGTAAACAGTGGTCTATGTATACTTGTAAGTATTTTAAACTTTTAAAGTTGTGCCCAAGAATATCTAATTTTAACAAGACATCATGTCATTTGCAGCCCTGGAATGACCAAATTATTCCGTATAGACAACGTATATCATTGAATTGACTACGATTCTGAATAGCTCTGTCTTTCTATAATGGAATATTCTTGACTCTACATAACATTTTTGATTGTAATAGCTCAGATAATTTTTGTTTATACCTTAGACTTATTTGCAACTTAGAATTTGAATATATTCATTTCAAATTTTGGCAGAAGGCCAGCATTTTTGGGAGAAGGGGTACGTCCATTACATCGACCCCAGTGTTTAACAGGTACATATTTTATCGACCCCGAAATGATGAAAGCCAAAGTCGACCACGGCGGAATTTGAATTCTGGACGTAAGGACGGACGAAATGCAGCTATTTTACCTGGCGTGCATACATTTCTGCCAGTTCGCCGCCTTAGAATTTAAATTTATTGACTCCAAATTTTAGCACATGGCCAGCAATTTTAGGGATGGGGTATTCAACTGTTACTCATTTAATCGTCCCCCGAAGGGATGAAAGCAAAGTCGACCTCTGCGGAATTTGAACTCGGAACGTGAAGACGGACGAAATACCGCTAAGTATTTTGCCCGGCGTGCTAACGATCCTGCCAGTTCGCCGCCTTAAAATTTGAAGATATTAGTTATTCTGGTTTCCACATTTTTACTTAGATATCGAACAGGTAGCTCTTCTTAACGAAACCTCTTAGCACAGCACAATAGCCAGCACATCATGTTTGACCATCTGCTATTTACGCAAGTTGAAATATTCAATTAACACACACCAAGTAACTAAACAGTTATTTTCCATTTCTCTCTGCGAAATGTTTGCTAAACAATGCATTTTTGAGAATGTGCTGTGCATATACGCAATAAATTTACAATTTGATTTGTGAATAAACTGAACCAAATGTGAAATTTCTAGCTAACATATATGCCGACCCTTCCAATTACACAGGTCTAAACGTCATTTAAACATGACACCAAAAACATACTTAAACGAATTTGGAAAGATATGTTAATTGCGGTAGCTATGAAATCTGTTGGTAAGATCTTTTCAAAAGTAACAAGTTTTTATACATGCCCTGTAATTGGAATTTTGGTGTGCTATACCTACTCATGAAAATAGCAGTCACATTTTTCTGAAATGATATCGTATTGCTTAAATGATGAAAACATTTGATAATTTAAATCTAACCATACCATGTCTGAAAAGACTGACCTTGAGACTAAACCAGCAACAAAATTTACATAAATAATTTAGAATTTAACGACAATAGACGCTATTATACAATTATTTCCAATAACATAGCATCCTCACCATCGTCATCACTGCTAATGGTAAGACATAAAATTATGTTATATGCTTTGGTAGCATTTGAATTGGTAACGGAGAAAGAGCAGATTTAATATTACTATATAACGTGTGCTTGTGGAAATCATTTAACCTAGAAAAGGCGTTTTTAATAACATGTTAAAGACAATTGCTTCACTATAATCTCAAACAGACTTTACAAACTGTAAACAACACTGAAATAGTCAAATGTGAGTTTAACATGTGGAAAACATCAGATTCACAATATTCCGCCGTTATCGTACTTGCGTTTTGTTTTTTTCTTTATAGTTTTTTTTTTTCTTTCAATCTTTCCAGCGTTTAGATTGTTCTTTCCATTTTACTACATTGAAATACACGTGTCCGTATATGCTTGCATATAAATACACACAATCACATACACACACGCACATACACATACACACATACATTTTTTTTTTACTTGTTTCAGTCTTTTGACTGTGGCCATGCTGGAGCACCACCTTTAGTCGAGCAAATCGACCCCAGGACTTATTCTTTAGAAGCCTAGTACTTATTCTATCAGTCTCTTTTTGCCGAACCGCTAAGTTACGGGGACATAAACACACCAGCATCGGTTGTCAAGTGATGTTGGGGGGACAAACACAGACACACATACATATATACGACGGGCTTCTTTCAGTTTCGGTCTACCAAATCCACTCACAAGGCTCTGGTCGGCCCGAGGCTATAGTGGAAGACACTTGCCCAAGATGCCACGCAGTGGGACTGACACACACATACACATAATAATTCTCTTCTCATTTTAAATGTTATTCTTTTTACTTACATATTTTTTGTCTCGCTGATATTAAAATTATACATTTTGTTCTTTCTGCTGTTATTGTCGATCTTGTTCTTGTTATTTCTCTTGCTGCTGTTCCATATATATATATATATATATATATATATATATATATATATATATATATATATATATATATATATATATCTGCCGCTATCCTTCCAATGATAGCAGGCTATAAAGAGAAGTCATTGATATCCCGGTTATTGTTTTACCAAACATAATAATAGAAAATGGATTTATATAGACTTGTGATGTAGTTTTCACGTATATACACACGTTTTGCCTATAGGACAGCTGTGACTTGACATTCTTCAGCTTCTTCATAACATCATATACGAATAAGCATGCATGGCGATGTAGTCAAGAAATTCGAGTTCAATACCAAATCGGAACCACATGGTCTGGTATAATTTAATGTTTGAGCCGGCTAATGCCATGTCAGTGGATTTGACTGACAGAAACTGTATTGGAAGTTCTTAGAAAGAGAAAGATAAATAGCTAGAGAGAGAGAGACAGAGAGAGAGACAGAGAGATACATATCATGATTTTAAAATATCCGTTAGAAATCACGAGATATGGAAATGATGTTTTCAAATTTTGGTGCAAGTCCAGCAATTTCGGGAGAGGAGTAAGTCGATTAAATTGACCCAATGTTTTGAACCGGTACTATTTTATGAACCCGGAAAGATAAAAAGTAAAATCGGTGCAATTTGAACTCAGAACGTAGAGACGAACGAAATGCCGCTAAGCATTGAGCCCGCTGTGCTAGCGATTCCACCAGCTCATCGCCTTAAGATATGGAAATGATAAGCAGGAAAAGATTAGCAATTTCTATTGAATTGCAGTTTATTAAATTATTACAAGATACAATATTACCTATACAAAAAAAAGAAGTATTACTATATACCAGTTTCACTTTCGAAAGGAGATATCCATTGAAATGTTCATGCGTAATGGCTGGTTATTAGATTCATTAGGAATATTCTAAAGTATATTTACTGAAAAATATCCTCGTTATATTCAAATTAGATAACATGGTTGGTAACGTTATACAATTTAAATGTTCAAAAAGAGGAGCCAAAATACATTTTCATAAATATTGATATTTAAAAAAATAAGTCTCATAATATATTATCGATTTCAACTTGATTTATATTTCTTGATAAAAAAAATGTTTCTCTGTTATTCTTTTGTTGGACCTGCTGGATTTTCTGCGCACTGATATAATAGGAATAATTAAGCTTTCGACAGTCGAGCTCTTGCATATCAGTCTAAATACTTGACGACTAAAAAAAATTACCCAGCTTTCTTAGTGATATTTTGTTTTCCTCATAAAAATCTCAACACATATGCAGTAAGTTTAGTCCAAAATTAATATTTTTGATACGCACAAAGAAAATCTTTTTCTTTCATAGTTTATTAAACTAAGTTCTATTTACAAACGAAGCACTTGATTTTCGCAAATAAAAATACAAAATGCACGCTTAGATTATCCACACATTTTTCACTACAGATTTTCATACAAGATCAGAAAATAAATGGAGGTTTGTTGATGTTTACTTCCTGTCTTGTGTAGGTCTTGCGTTCATTAAAATTCTGGCTTCCAAATTTTTCATCATTTAGCAATTTCTGGTTAAAAGTGGTAATCTACTCTGATCAATTATATTAAGAACTTCAGTATTCGGAGGGTTATGTTGTGATATGTAAGGAAGAAATTTGGTTTATGCTCCGCTATTTGAAGTCCTGCAATAAGTGATGTTAATTTGTTCTACTCCTTGTTATCCTTTGCAAATTAACGATGGTAGATGTCACACGCGCACGCACGCACGCACACACGCACACACACACACACACACACACACACACACACACGCACAACGCACACACATACATGCATATATATATATATATAATTAAAATATTAGGGTAAAAAATTGGATATTAAATAATATTCATTTATTACCAGGAAGCAAGCACATTAAAAGAATCAGAGAGATTCAGAGAAAAATATCTGAGATCTGAAGGGATTATTGTATATGTATATAAAAAGAAGACCACTAGGTGGACTGTTAATGTGCTAGAAGAAGATCACATGTAATGTGTCAGGTCTTTGTAGACACATTACATGTGATCTTCTAGCACATTAAAAGTCCACTCAGTGGTCTTCTTTATATATATATATATATATATATATATATATATATATATATATATATATATATACATATTTATACACATAAAAGTACGGGTAAATATATATACGGGTAAATACGGCAGATAGATATGTCGGTATGCACACAAATATTATACTCAACAGAATTTAACCTACAGCAACGAATATACTTTCGTTAAGTCTGTTTTTTTCTTCCTATCTCTACAAATTTTACCTCTCCTATGTAACTTGCTAAATATTTTATCGAGAATTAAGTAATTAAAATTTCTTTTCATTTTGCCTTCCGTGTTATATTTGTCATAGGCTTCGAAGCAATGTGTGTGTGTGTGTGTGTGTGTGTGTGTATAATTGATGTTGAAGCATCTCAATAATGAACGTAGAGTCATATTTTTTCGAAATTATTCGTTGAGTGCGTCTTCAAATCTTGTCTGATGGCTTCTGCAACCAGGTTGAATAAGATGTAAGGCGAAACTTGAAGTAGTACTTGAGAGGAAATCTTTAAAATTCAACCATCTATCTGTCCATGCATCCATATGATGTATATATAATATATATATATATAAATACGTGTGTATATATGTATGTATATATGTATGTAAATATGCATATATATGTGTATATATATATATATATATATATATATATATATATATATATATATATATAGAGAGAGAGAGAGAGAGAGAGAGAGAGACAGATAGATAGATACATACATACATAAGTTGACCGATATGTGTGTATATACTTGTATGTGTGCGCTTCATTGTGTGTTTACATTTGTATGAGTGTGCATGAATATATATATATATATATATATATATATATACAAATACATGCACACATATTTATCTAAATATGTATGTGTATATACGTATTTATATATATGTGTGTATATATATGTACATTATATACATATATATATATATATATATATATATATATACATATATATATATACATACACACACACACACACACACACACACACACACACACACACACACACACATATATATATATATATATATATATATATATATATATATATATATATATATATATATATATATATATATATATATATATATTCATACATATTAATCATAATAATATGAATCAGTTATAAATTCTTAAAAATATATGTATTTTAACATTTTGAAGAATCTTTCATTTAAAATATCAGATAATTACGAATTTCATATCAATGATATATATTTTGTTTGTAATCCTATCTGTTAGAATCCCGCTTAAAGTAGTACATCTGTCTGATTTCTCCCTATTCCTTCCTCCTTTCATCTCCCGATTCTCACAGAATCCCAGCTATTTTGTATCGATGAACCTCGATACCGATCAATATATATGATTATTCATATGCTTTTGCACCTATCTATCTATCTATCTATCTATCTATCTATCTATATATATATATATATATATATATATATATATATATTTATATATATATATATATATATTTATATATATATATATATATATATATATATATATATATATATATATATATATATATATATATATATATATATATATACATATATATCTGTCTATCTATCCATCTTTCTATCTTTCTGTCTGTCTATTTATTTGTCTGTCTATCAAGTTGTACATACTTGGGCGGCTTTCGAGCTACTATATGGATTTCAAGCTACTGATTCCAAATGGGAAGATCTTCAAACAGATCTCTGACTTGTTTTGGAGAATTTGTTATAATTGCTTCCTCCAGAAACATATCCCAATGATCATCATGTTCACTGCATAAATTCACGTAAGAAAATCACCGAAAATAATCGCTGGTTTTCGCAATTAATTTCGATTATTCACAAAATGTATTTCCAATTTATAAAAAATTGTTATCGTTCAAAAAATTCGTCGCAAAAAATCACGTAAAAAAAATCGCCGAAAACAATCGCAGTAATAAAACTTGGGAATCTAAAATTTCAGGATTGCGGGTCCGGATTCGTCCCGGAATGTTTTTATTTACTAACCGAGTCGGCTTCATTCCAAGATGGTATGATACGTTGGGATATGGCCCCTATGAATAATGTTGAAAAAGTGTGACACACAAACACACCGCCATTCGCTTTTATTAAATTGGAAGATTCATTAAATAGAGAGAGAGGGGTAAAGTTGAAAAAGTATGACACACTCGACACACGGATATTCGCATTTATTTTATATATATATATATATATATATATATATATATATATATATATGTGTGTGTGTGTGTGTGTGTGTGTGTGTGCGTGTGCGTGTGTGTGTAGGTACGTAAGTAGGTATGTTTGCACAGGTGTAGTAATATCTACGCATACACACACAGATACGATATTATGCATGCGTATATATATGTAAATAACATACAATCAGAATCGACGGTGGCTCCCATAAACTTTTAATAATTGATATGCAATTATTAAAATGCAATTAATTATGTCTGAAGTATATGTATTTCACAGTGCGTACTTACATTATATAGATACATAGAAAGAAGATATGTAGAAAATAATTAATATATATACATATATATGTATATATATATATATATATCTATGTGTACATATATCTATATATATGTGTGTGTGTGTGTGTGTGTGTGTGTGTGTGTGTGTGTGTGTGTGTGTGTGTGTGTGTGTATCTATATCTATATTTATCTATCTAACTATATATCTATATATATATATATATATATATATATATATATATATATATATGAATATATCTATATCTATCTATATATCTTTCGCTCATTCTCTCTGTGTGTATTATATATATATGTATATGTATATCTATCTGTCTGTCTGTCTGTCTGTCTGTCTCTCTCTCTCTCTCTCTCTCTCTCTCTCTCTCTCTCTCTCTCTCTCTCTCTCTGTATATATATATATATATATTTACACGCACACTTACAGATATAAATGAATCGATGTCAAACGAATTAAAACAAAATGTATATAAATAGATAGATAGATAGATAGATAGATAGATGGATAGACAGACAGGCAGATACATAGATAGATAGATAGATAGATAGATAGATAGATAGATAGATAGATAGATAGATAGATAAATAAATAGACAGATAGATGAGCAACGGAGAGCTAAAGTAATAGGTAAGTTATATATATTTGAAAGTGACAGCATTAGATGTAATTTAACAATAAAATAATAATGAGAATTCTTTTTTCTTCTTAAAATAACATTATTACGTTGAAGAGGAAAAAACAAAAACTGAATAAAATCCTAAAAAAAAACGAATAAAGAAATTTAAGATTTATTTTAATTTCGTTTCGCTAACGGGTAATATTTTTACATGATTTCATATGTATATCGCAGATAAATGAAATGTCTTTGATAAAACGGACTGACTGTCTATTACTTGAGGCTTAAAATCACTTTCAATCATCTTCATCGATCGAATCTGATGATATTCTTATGATTTTCGAATATTGCTTCTTTTCTCGGCCTAACTATATATATGTATCCACGTATGTTGTATGTGTGTGTCTGGGTATATGCTTCTCTACACAGATATGCATAATATGTACGTGTATGTACTTTGTTTATATCAGATGAATACGCTGCCATTATGCATATCGTGCTGTGGTTAATTGTGACAGGGTGATTGCCGAAAGTTCAAATTCCTTCTACGGATATTTTGTAATCTTATTTGACTTTATATAAAAGTTTGTATTTTAAGAACACAAATTCTTGGGATTACATCAGCCCCTGACTTCAAGAACTTATCCATGAATTCGTTAAAATCTACAAATCACCAGCTATTTTGTTCGTAAACCAGCCTACCTACCTGTGTAATTACGATATTTTTATATTCGCATATGCTTTGATCCTTTTTTGACTTTATCGCTTGTTATTTCCTTTTATTTTGCTTCAGTTAAAAATGGTAAATTCCTTAATTGGTGGAGGGCTTTCTCGTGTACAAAAATGATTTCTATATATAATTAATATCATCATAGTACTTTTGTCCTGTTCAGGTCTTTCATACATTGTAAATATGTGTGTATATTTAGAGTTGAACAGTTCATATAGCATAATGTTCTGGTGATGTGATGGACTTGCATACTGTATCTGCATTAGTTTGTGAATATAGAATTGAATTGTATAATTCCGAGCATACATATTGATGAAAACATGTACGTGTATTTAATTTACTGCATACTGAAATTAGCACTACATGAAGAAGATGGCCGTAATCCTACAGAAGACATGCGCTTAAAAAAAATTATATTTACTTCTCACAACCACCTGACTTTATGCTTGATGCACACACACACACACAAAGAGAGAGAGAGAGAGAGAGAGAGAGAGAGAGAGAGAGAGAGAGAGAGTGTGTGTGTGTTATCGACTGGAAATCGTCAAAATTTCGACGTCTCATCGATAACAGTTAATTTTGCTGGGATATATATTATATATATACATATATATATATATATATATATATATATATATATATATATATATATATATATACATATACATACATACATATGAGGTGGGGCAGAATTATTCTACTACGAAAAAACGAGGTCAGTAGGCGAAATGCTAAAATATCTAAAAATAGACAAAAATTTAAAGACAGTAATGGTAACATATACATCCAACCACGTGCTTTCACATACCAACTTTCTCATATCTATCTATCTATCTATCTATATATATATATATATATATATATATATATATATATATATATATATATATATATATATAATTTGAAGTTAAGCAACAAAAATTCAATAGGTTATAGCAGTACGTACGTTTCGTACAAGATCCATTTATTCATGTAGTGAGAACACTACATGTACCTCAAACGACATGTACCTCAAACATTTTAAGTACCACATTTAATCTTTTGATTAAATATATATATATATATATATATATATATATATATATATATATATATATATATATATATATCCCGATCACCGTTTGTTATCTCCCCCTTTCTTAGCTCTCCTGAAAAAAGAATTTCTAACTTCCGGTCAGCCATTGTTATGATCGGCCATTATTATGATTGACCGTTGACTGAACATTATTCAATTTTTTTTTCTCCGTGTTTTACTCCTTGTCTCCGTATTCTTTCTGTTGAAGAGCGTAGCTTGAAACGTCAAAGACTTTCCGTATTCCCGAGCGTCATACTAATATATCCTTTTGTTATTTACACCACCTGTCCTCGTCTGTTGTTATTATTTGTATATTCTCCTCTCTCTCTCTCTCTCTCTCTCTATGTATATATATATATATATATAGTGGAGGCGCAATGGTTATAGCAGTGGACTCGCCGTCGTACAATCGCGGTTTCGATTCCCAGACCGGGCATTGTGGGGCTCCGGCAAGGGTGGAGTGGCAAACCCTGCTGTACTGTTTCACCACAACTTTCTCTAACTCTCTCACTCTTTCTTCCTGTTTCTGTTGTACCTATATTTCAGAGGTCCAGCCATGTCACACTCTGTGTCACGCTGAATCGCCCCGAGAACTACGTTAAGGGTACACGTGTCTGTGGAGTGTTCAACCACTTGCACGTTATGTTCACGAGCAGGCTGTTCCGTTTATAGGATCAACTGGAACCCTTGTTTTCGTAAGCGACGGATTGCCACGACGATATATATATATATATATATATATATATATATATATATATATATATATATATATATATGAGGAGGTACCCAAGAGTAACCAGAATAGTTCTATAAGGGACAATCCCGTTGTAGTTGAAGCTTCCGCTACTAGAAGCCACTTGTTATCTTCGGATGGGTTCATTCTGCATCACTTCTCCTTTATTCGTTAAGTTTTAAAATGGCCGAAACGAAGGAACAGCGTACTTCCGAGAAATCCTGTTTTCTGCTGGGGAAATGGCGGCCGTAAATCTTCTCATGCTTGAAACAGTTTACAAAGACATGAGCAAAACACAAGTTTTCCTGTGGTTTTCTCGCTTTAGGAATGGAAACTTGTCACCAGAAGACCAAACTTGTTTAGTGCCACCGTCGACCCTCCCGAAAGAATGATAACATCATGAAAATTCATGAACTGATCTTGGAGAACCGTCTCGGAATAATTGACGAATTTGTTCATATGACCGCTGTGCGCTGGAGCTCCTGCTAACGAATAATGAGCGAGGAATTACGAATGAAAAGAGTTGTAGCAAAATTTGTGATCTCTCTTGCTCACGACCATAAAAGCAGTCACGACCGAATGCGTGACTCGAAGTAAAAGAACATTTGGAAATTACTCCTGACGTTTTTTTCGAAGAGCATCACTGGTAACGAAAGCTGATGCTACAGAATTTGCAGATGTTCGAGAGGTGAAGAAAAAAAACGACGGAAGCGCAAAAAGACAGCACTTCGCAAGAATTCAAGCACTGCTTTGAACAGCGGAAAATGCGTCCGGAGCGATGCATTGCTTCAAATGTGGTGAAATTATAAACATGTAAAGCTAAGTGAATAAAATAATATTGCAAAATTCCGGTTTCTTTTGGGTACCCTCTCTTACTTACACACACACACACACACACACACACACACACACACACTCAAACACACTCACACACACACACACTCACACACATAAATAATCTCTCGTTTCAGTTGGTTGATTGTTTGACTGGTTAGTAGTTGCATAGATAAGGTTTTATACTCACCAGTATATATTAACAGATAGCATTGCCTATTAACATCCATCGCTTTTATATTTTATATAACGTTCGTATAACAGCGACGCGGCAAACATTTTGTGAGGAAATAATAGGCAATAATTACAAACCAGTACTACATCGCTAGACATGTTAAATGCAAGGTTTTACGTTAGATATAATAACATACCGGTACATACTCACACACACACACACACACACACACACACACACACACACACACACACACACCACGCACACATAATCACCTATATATATGTGTGAATATATATGTGCGTGTGTGTATAAATATATATATATATTGATTTTCGTTTCATCAGAAAAAAGAATCATCTTCCAAAACTCCTTCCCTCTACTCACATAGGTTTTAGCAAAAGAAAGACGATTTGGTTTATGCCTGGTAGAGAGGAGAGGCTTCCTACGAGAAATGTGTCCATGAAGACCACACTAGTTCAAACTTCAGTGAACTGTTTGGACGGATACACTTTTTCCATTAACAGAAGACACTTTTGGAGCCAAAGATGAAGCGGTACGACGCCTGTCGTCCATCACGCAACGTTGGATGTGGCGAATATCACGCGCAGTTAAAATAGAATGATGACCTGGACGGTGTTTATTGCTTAGCCGCCGAGAATCCTTGTACATCTGAATTACTTTGGCAACTGTGTTTACGTTAATATGTATTCGTTTGCTAATCATAATTTTATATCCGTCTGAAACTAGAGGCAAAAAAATCTACTCCGCAAGAAACTTTCATGTGTTTTATGCATACTATATATAGTTACGGATGTTCTAATAGGTGCTATATTTTTTATGTCTGAGTGGATGAAATTTTTTCCGATATTGTTCTACAGTTTGGTCCGCTAACGTGTTCGATCACCCTTTATTTTTTATTGTTTATTCATTTGAGCTTGAAAATATAAAGACCCGTCTCCGAAGCTAGTTCGCCTATGGAGATTTGATATATACAGTGCCACTCGATTATTCCTGTACACATTTTGTGTTGCTGCTTCATATGTGATGAAGCTATATGTGTTGTTCCGCATTTCCACATTTAAATTTGAGAACGAAGTGGTGATGTCTTCTGAATATAGGCCAGAACCAAGAGAAATTGATTATTTGATGGCAGCGTGAAACAAACGCTGCATGGAGAGGAAATTATCTTCACAAGCATGTAGTTTCGAATTCGATCTCAATCTGCTCCGTGTTTGACAATTGGCTTATACACTAGCCACGAATGACAAATGTCTTATGGACAAAAGTCAATAGACGGACGAAATGCGAAAACCCGTATGAAATACATTCTGTCCTAACCGCTTTTCTATACAATAACATATTGCTAATTTCTATGTATAGATTGAATTCATGCAACAACACCCTTCCACTGCAGTATTTGCCATAGAAATTAACTGACAAGATTAATACATACAGTGGTACTTCGACTGTCGCTAAATTCTGAGTGAAAATTCTGTCGAGGCCTACTTTGCCTTTCATCCATTCGAGGTCGATGAAATAAGTACCAATGACGCACTGGGGTTAATACAATCGCCTAGTCCCCTCCCAAAAAGTTGTGCCTATAGTAGAAGGCATCATCATCATCATCATCATCATCATCATTATTATTATTATTATTATTATTATTATTATTATTATTATTATTATTATTATCATTATTATTATTATTAATATTATTATGTAACTGAGATTCATACTTGCTATGTTTTATCTTTTAAATTCCATTATATTCGAGACTCATTAACATTATAGTTACTTATTGAGCCCTTTACGAGAATGATTATTTATAGTCATTAACATTGACTCTGTGGGGTCCATGTGTGTCTTTATGCTATTCACAAAGACGGACATATGTACATGGCTCACACATGAACATTTATACATATGAGTGACCGTCTAGGTATTTATGGGTGAATATCTCTACGTCTGATTTGTACTTTTACCAGTATAAACACATATCACATTCAGCATTCTTCTTTGGAAAAGGGTCGACAACTGCCATCTACAAAATAAATATTAACTTGTAATAGAAAGTACATCCATAATCGGTGTCCATCCATATCTGCTTTCCTGTAACATAACCTATTAGAGGAGTAAAAGAGTATTACACGAACGCATTTATGTGTATCTTAATTTTTTTCTTTCACTAGCCCTTCCACGGGTTTTCATATGTAGATTATTACATATCTGTCACGTCTTCGCTCCGGGAAGTAAAGTCGTTGTTTTTTAAGGCTACACTGTAGTTCATCTGCTGCGCAGTTACAATCTTTCTAGTGTTGTGATGTGGGTTTGCTTCAATATCTGTTGTTAATTCGATCCTATGTGGTGACCATAACTGAGAGCAGTAGTCCAGGCGACTGAGAATAAAGGTCCTCCACAGTGCCAATATCACTTTGACACAAGACAAGCAATTTCAGTAAGTCGGTTACAATGACCCTAAATTTCAACTAATATTTATTTTATTGGCCCGAAAAACATGAAAGGCAAAACCAACTGTTACGGGATTTGATCTCAAAACAAGAAGACTGACGAAATGCCGTAGGCATTTTGCCTGGCGTGCTAATGATTCCACCAGCTCACCACCTTAGTTAAATTAAATAGTGATTTCATATTTTTGAACAAGGCCAGCAATTTCGAGGGAGAGAGAAAGTCGATTACATCGACGCACGTGCTCGGCTGGTACTAATTTTATCAACCTGCTAGGATGAAATGCAAAGACGACCTCGGCCGAATTTGGACACAGAATGTCGAGACCGACGAAATACCACTTAGCATTTCGCCCAGCGAGTTAACGATTCTGTCCGCTCGCCGTCATACTTAAGTTAGATATTGCCAGGTATTTCCTACATCTGGCACACACTCCCTCATTAACATAAATAATGAACAGAAGCTGTCTAAAATTGAGTTTAAGTTGTACTAGAAACATCAAATTACCTATAGAACACATGTTAATTAAAAGTTCATATATACACATTCAGAAACATTCCCATTCTTACAAAGTCACACTTGCTATGCAGAAGTATAAGCTACAGGTCAGCAAAACTCCTATACACAGTGATGTAAATACTACATTGTGGAGGCGCAATAGCCCAGTAGTTAGGGCAGCGGACTCGTGGTCATAGGATCGCGGTTTCGATTCCAGACCGGGCGTTGTGAGTGTTTATTGGGCGAAAACACCTAAAGCTCCACAAGGCTCCGGCAGGGGATGGTGGTGAACCCTGCAGTACTCTCACCACAACTTTCTCTCACTCTTACTTCCTGTTTCTGTTGTGCCTGTAATTCAAAGGGTCAGCCTTGTCACACTGTGTCACGCTGAATATCCCCGAGAACTACGTTAAGGATACACGTGTCTGTGGAGTTCTCAGCCACTTGCACGTTAATTTCACGAGCAGGCCGTTCCGTTGATTGGATCAACTTGAACCCTCGACGTCGTAAGCGACGGAGTGCCAAAAAAATACTACATTGGTACGATGCTGCTTCAACGAAACGAGATCTTTCAGACTCAGCTACAAATTGACCAGATTACAGTTACTGTGTTACGTCTGAGACTTGAAAGCACAATATTAATTTTGAAATTGCGTGGGAAATCCCAGAAAACACGGCAGATATTACATTAGTTGGTGAAAATTATGCAAATTATGTCGAGATTAGATTTTCTATAAATTAGCACTAACAAAATAATTAAATTGTCGTAAAATAGCTCGTGGTATTTTTCTCTTTACTCTCTGTGTTCAAATCACGACGAAGTCAACTTTGATGTCCATAATTTTGAATTTGAATATAGTCGGTTTTATTGATAAACCTCTACTCTTAGTTTTGTGTGGGTGTAATTATGTTACAAAATATTATTATCGTCTTCACTATATTTTAGCAAGCGCGTGTAGTTATTGTGCTTCATGATTTTGTACGATTTGTTTTTATAAAAACTTCCATATTTTTTCTTCGAATTTTCCTCTAAATCATTGCTTAAAAGTGTTGTACTCTGTCTCTTAAATATCCCTGCAACACACGCACACACACACACACACACACACACACACACACGCATCGCATCGCATCGCATCGCATCACATCACATCACATACACATAAACACACCGGCGCACACATCTATTTTTAGTTCTAGAGAATTTTGTAACTTTAACTTGTTTTGCTATATAATTAATTGTAATATACATCATTATTGTATCTTAACTGAAAGACACAACCTACCACATCCACACCTCAAATATTACTTCAAGGCAACTATCCCTTCAAGTCACACGTGATCAAATAATTATAGAATTAATACCTAACAACTTTATATCTACTAGTCTTCAAGTGATATATCTCTACATCCATAGCCACAGACTCAAAATTTAACTAAAGTTTCTTCCATTTCCTATATTCTCACAAAGATGTAAACTTCACAAATAGAACCTAAAACAGACATCTTTTTATAAATCTCAATCTTACTATTTTAAACACATAGCTATTAGAAGAAGACCATTACAATTAGATATATGATCAATTACAATGATTCGCAAATATTCTAATAGTAATTTGAAAACACACCTTGCTATTTAAAGTAGCACAAACCACTAACTTCCCAATTTTTGTTATCGTATCATCTAAACCACATTAATTCAATCCACAACGTAATATATTCTTATCACTTCAAACATATATATATATATATATATATATATATATATATATATATATATATATATATATATATATATATATATATATATATATATATATAGTAAGAAAAGGGAGGACGAGAATTTCGATTAACCCCACGTCCACAGTTTGGACGTCCACATCTTTTAACCATTGGTTTCGTGGTTGTTGTGTAAAGCTTCGCATTTGTGAGAAATCTTTTGAGTGATTCATATTGCTTTTTGCATTTGATGAATTTGTGTTTTTATTTTTGGATCTCTAGTGAGCATTGGTAGATTTTGTACAATAGTGTTGTATGCCTCAATTTTTCTAGGGTTGTGAGTTGATATATACGGTAGTATTTTGTGAACAGGAGCTGCTTTCGTTCCAAGAATTTCCGGAACGCATAAAACGGGTTTTATTATTGAAACTTTAAAATTTATACTCTAGAACAATAATTTCCTATTTGATGACACCTACTATCGTCAAAAATGTAGAATTGCGATGGGAAAGAAAGCAGCCCTTATTCTTGCGAAAATAATAATGGTAGCAGGTCGTCCTCCTGTTACGCGTTATTGCTGATCTGAGACGTGATCTAACGCCCTCACGAAGTCGCCGGATTCCGGAACAGACGCCGCCTGGAATCCACCTTGGATGGCCTTAACAGGGATTCGATATCCCCAACGATATAGATCTGTCACTCACACGTTTAACCTTCGCACAACGATGAAGTCAAGTCTTTGACTTTGAAGAAAGCTACAAACGTTTACACATTATAAAGTTTGATCCTTTTTCCACAGCAGTAAAAACAGCTTCAATTACAATTTTTTCACCCCTC